>NW_022196911.1:50752694-50772738 GCF_008632895.1 Mastomys coucha | reverse complement strand
CTTCTCCTCCTCCTCCTTCTCCTCCTCTTCCTCCTCCTTCTCCTCCTTCTTCTCCTCCTTCTCCTCCTCCTCCTTTTCCTCCTCTTCCTCTTCCTTCTCCTCCTCTTCCTCCTCCTTCTCCTCCTCTTCCTCCTCCTTCTTCTCCTCCTCTTCCCTCTGGAGACCCTGATATCTCCTGTGCTTATCTGCTGTCAATCCTGACCAGTGGTTCTCAATCTTCCTAATGTTGTGACTCTTTGATACAGTTCCTCATGTTGTCGTGACATCCGAACATAAAATTTTTTCATTGATACTTCATAACTGTAATTTTTTCCTGTTATGGATTGTAGTATAAATATCTGTGTTTTCTGAAGGTCTTAGGTGAAAGGATCATTTGAGCTTCAAAGGAAGTCACAACCCACAGGTTGAAAACCACTGACCTTCACCACACACCTAAGCTCATCATTGTTATTTTCTTTATTCCTTCCTTTATTGTGTAGAGAGTGTGTGTGTGTGTGTGTGTGTGTATGTGAGTGCGTGTGTATGTATGTGTGTGTGTATGTGTGTTCATATATGTGTGTGCAGGTAGACATACAGAAGCCACTGTCTTTGTCTACCAAGTGTCCTTTTCTATCACTCTCTACCATATCGTCTCAGAGATAGAGTCTCTCATTGAGCCTGGAAGCCCCAGCCGTCCTCCTGCCTCTACCTCCAACAATAGTGGGCTTACAGAAGCATGGGTAACTCAGCCTTATGTAGGAGTTGTGGATGGGAACTCAGGCTCATGGTTGCACAGCAAGCTCTCAGATCCACAGTCATCTCCCCAGCCCCTGCTTCATTATACTTACATGTCTGTCCACAGAGCTCATAAAAATCATAAGTGCAGCATCCTCTCAGTCAGGCAGGCCGCCTATGCTTCTGCCTGGAGGCCTGGGCTGTCCCTCTCTGCCCATCTCCGAGGCACTGCCTTCCTACTCTCAGATAATATGATATATGTATGTGTTTTTATTCATTCACTCAGGAGACATGTTTTGTGTCATATGCTGTACGGGATTGTGTGGGATGTAAGAGAGAATGAAACACCCCAGCTTCAATAAGCTACATGAACAACAAAAGTTAAACTAGACATGAATCTGATACATCCCCACCCTGCGCCTATAGACACTGCCACAGTGGGATCAGAGAGACAGGAAACAGTCATACTCTGTATGTTACGTACCCAGCACCCACAGCCTTCCATGGGTGTGAATACTATAAAGTTTATGTAACTGGGTGAACTGTGAAAATTCAGTGGATGTGGCCAGAGATAAGAGAGGAAGTGGCACTGAAGTAAACTTAACAGCGTTTTGTTTATTCTGAAACTTCTGGACAAAGAAGTGTTATTTAACATGTAAATTATTCATAACCACCAAGAAGACAAGATAAGGAGGAAAAGACTTCACAGACTTGTCCCAAATACCTAATACTCCCTAATTATAAAAATCAACAGAGAAAGGCTTCAGTGGCATCCAGGCCTGTGGGGTGGAAGGAAGGCAGCAACCCAATCTGGAAGCAGAATGAGTATTGCAGTAACTGGCAGTTGTATGTGTGTGCACACATGTATGTGTGTGCATGGGCGTATATATGTGTGCATATTGTGTGTGTGGGTGTTAGTATCCGTGCATGTGAATGTATGCATTTGCATGTGCTTGTGCGTGCATATCCATGCATGTGCTGGTCCTAATTAACTGCAAGAGTGTGTCACGGTGCTTGTGGAGGCCAGAGGACAACCTCTGTGAGGAAGACACAGGAGGGCCACTGAGATGATTACTAGGCTAATTCCAGATTCAATAAGAGGTACCTGATATCCTACTCTGGCCTCCATGGACACATAGGCACACACGCAACAGATAGACAGACAGACAGACACACACACACACACACACACACACACACACACACACACACATACATATACTACACACATACAGCACACACCAGTAAGTTAACCTAAAATAAATAGTGCTGCAATAAACCAGTAAGTTGAAGCAAAACAATAGATACAGCTATAAATGAACGTATGGCATGAAAAACAATTTAACCAGTGAAAGAACAAAATAAAAGCAATGACAACATATATCAGCATGGAGAACAAGGTGCCCTAAGATAACTGGTGATCTGCCCAGGTATTACACCACACAAATTCAGCATGAAGCAGAAATCACCCCCAACTGAAATACAAGCCATCTGCCTGCTGAAAAACACAGGCTACCTTCATGTCACTAAAACACTCTAGCCAAAAGCAACTTGGGGAGGAAAGGGAGTGCTTGGCTTATACATCTAATCCATAGTCCGTCATGAGGGAAGTCATGGCAGGAGGTCAGGAACCCAGTACCAAGGAGGAGGCTGTTTACTGACTCACTCCTGGCTCATGCTCAGCACTTGCCTGCCCCCACAGAAATGTCCAAAGGCCAACCCTGTCCTTGGCAACTCCTCAATCAAGGCTCTTCTCTTAGAGGACTCTACTGTGTCAAGTTAACAAAGCCAACTAGAACACAATGAAGATGTAAAAAAGAAAATATACACATAAGCATAAAAAAAGAGTGATGCATATCTGTATATGAATCTATATAAACCATTACATATGTATAATATGACATATACTTCTTCTTCAATGGGAAAATAATAAATCTAGAGCCAACAAGATGGCTCAGTAGATAAAGGTGCTTACTGCCAAGCTTAACCTTGTTCAATATCAAGGACCACATAGTTATAAGAAGAAGAAGAAGAAGAAGAAGAAGAAGAAGAAGAAGAAGAAGAAGGAGGAGGAGGAGGAGGAGGAGGAGGAGGAGGAGGAGGAGGAGGAGGAGGATTGATTCTTGAAAGCTCTCCTCTGACCTCTACACATGCACACACATCACACACATGGATTTATACATATGTGCACACATACACACACACAATAAATAAATAGATAGATAAATAAATAAATAAATAGTATAAAATCATTTTTAAATAAATCTAGCCTGCCAGTTATCAGTGACATTACTGCCAGTCCTCAATGACATCACTGCCAGTTCATCAAGGGATACAAAAAGGCCTTCAAGAAACAATATGTAGATCAAGAGGACTATATTCAATACAATGTCTTCAGATATAAAGGCAATTAGTTCTCACATGAAAATCTAGGTAGAATATAAGTTCCAGGCCCTTCCTGGAAAACAGGAACACTGAAGGTCCCATCTCTCATGCAACCAGCCAGCTCATGTGGGCACCCTAACCTGCCCACTTTACCTTTTGTTTCCCTTGGTTTGAGGGTTTTATTTGCTGACCTAGAATTTGAAGGAGGTAACAGCCTGCAGGAGAGTACTGGGAGATTCTGTAAGAGAATCCATGTGCTCTGGGCTTCCCAAGCAGTGAATGTAAAATGTCAGTGTCACTTCTGTGTTGATGTGCCACCTGACTGTGGACTAGATAAGATATCTACTCAGGGAGACTCTGTTGGGCACAGGACAAGGGTGGCTGAGAACAGTGTACTTAGGTGGGAACAGGAAAAGAGAATACCTCGTTTACCAGGTTTTTCTTTTAATGCACGTGAAGGTGGTTTTTATGCAGAAGTTGATCCATTAGAATGGGTTATGAAGAAGGGTTGAGGGTGTGACTCACATGGTAGATGGCATGTCTAATACAAGTGATGCTCTGGGTTTAGTTCCCAGCACTGCACTAACCAGGACTTGGAAGGTGAAAGCAAGAGGACTAGAAATTCAAGGTTATTCAATGTCAACTCATTTACAAAATGAGTTGGAAGCCAACTTAGGATATAGCAGAGTTTGTCCAAAAAAATAAAATAAAATAAAATAAAATAAAATAAAACAAAAAAACAAGGAAGGGAGAAAGGGAGGAACTAATCTAAAATTAGCAGCAGCCAGTGACAAGAAGAAGGGAAAATCTGGGCTCAACACTTGGCGAGGTCCTGCAGCAAGATCTACAAAGACACGAGGGAACTGAATCTAAGACAACACCCACTGACTAAACTCATTCAGGTTAAAAGCAAATGTATTACTCAGCATCACAGAGCTGTGACAAAATACCAAAAAAAAACCATGCTTTAGAAGCAGCCAAGAGCTCTTTGGCCTTTGA
Organism: Mastomys coucha; assembly: GCF_008632895.1. Classification (NCBI taxonomy): domain Eukaryota; kingdom Metazoa; phylum Chordata; class Mammalia; order Rodentia; family Muridae; genus Mastomys; species Mastomys coucha. Next base: position 50,768,640 of record NW_022196911.1, on the reverse strand, counting down.
AGAGCTCTTTGGCCATTGGTTTCAAGGCCTTCATTCTACAGTGAGTCGACCCATTAATTGAAGCCTGCATCAAGGCAGAACACTACAGCAGAGTGCATGATGGATCAAAGCTGTTCACCACAGTGTGGCCAGGAAACAGCAAGAGAGGGGAAGGGATCAAAACGCCCAATGCCATTTACTGGTCAAACAAAGACCTAGCTAACGCCTACCACTAAGCCCAACCTCTGCAAGGTTTTATCATTTCCCAGTTGAGTCATAACGGAAAGTACACTTTAACAACACATGAGCTTTGAGGGGATCTTTAAGATCCAAACTATCATAAGAAGCATGTAACCACAGACATTAAGGTACCATGTGAGGACTGTGTATGTAGTTCAGTAGTAGGACATTTGTCTAGCAATCCCCTTCATTCAATCCCCAGTAATACACAGAGCAGGAGAACATCATTGAACCTGCCTTTATAAATATGTGGCTTTATTCTGCTGGGAAGATTTTACACATTCCCCCCACCAAAACATAATTATGTACGAGACTTAACCTCCAAGTAAACCCCATTCTTTTTCTACTCAAATGATATTGTTTGTCCAATTCATTTCTGCTTAGAAGACTCCTGGAATATACAAAACCAGTGTCTGTTAACTTATTAGCAGACTGGTAACATATCTCTAAGGCTTCAAACAGCTCCATATATTTTGGCCCAATAAATTGTCTCCCAAGAACTTGTCTTCAAGATAATTTGAAGTACCAGCAGTTACATATAATTATTATAGTAATTACAATACTAAAACTTCTGTGCAATATAAATCCCTCAAATAGACATGATTAAACTGGTATATAAAAGGAATATTAATGTCTACAGCCATACTCCCTCTAGCATGCCTAATCTTATCTTATAAAGCAATATTACAAGACAGAGAGGTGACTCAGGGCTTAAAGCAATTGCTGTTCTTGCAGAGGACTCAAGTTAAGTTCCCAGAACCCACAGGCAGTTGATAACCACCTATAACTCCAGCTCCAGAAGATCCAAGATGTACAAGGCTCTTAAACTCATGCAGAAGGAGCACTTATACAAATAAAATTTAAAATAAACAAAGGAATATTGATATTTTACAATTACTATAGTAAAACATTATGCTGAATACAATAGAGTAATACATGAAGCAGAAATGACACCAGAAACAAGGGTGTACAAAGACTGGGTAAGATGCAAATGTATAAAAATAGTTTATAAAGATAAAAATGTGGGGCTGAAGTTCAGTGGGTCTACTAAAGGACTGGAACTCAGTTCCCAGCATCCATATGGAGGGCTCCATGCAATATGTAACTCCAGTTCCAGGGGATCTGACACCCTCTTTTGACCTCCACAGGCAACTGCATACACATGCACATTCCCAGACACAGATGCATACATACACACAAAACTGAAAATAAAGTAAATCTTTTTAAATGTTTTTAAAGGAAAGTAATATGTGCTCTAATTTATTCTAGGTTTTAGCTATAAAAATAATTGCATACTTTTTAAATTATGATGAAAATCCAAGATATAAAGTAAACAAAACAGTTGAGAAGCAATCACCTAAGATCCAGTGTTTTGGTATATTATTATATGGGCAAAATTCCAAAAATTTCTGTGATTAAAATGTTATGTTTATGTATATATGTGCATATAACCAAGTACAGATGATTCTAACTCCTTTAAAACCAAATGTGGTACATATAATTATACTTTAATAAAAAAGTAAGTAAATAGAAGTAATATTTGAACTGTAACAGGTTGTTTTAATTCTAAAAAGTGTTCTCTCTCAAGAGGGAAAGTGTAACATCATTAGGAAGCTAAGATTGAACCCCCAACAAGATTAATGATACTCCATTATGCTTGCAACCAGGAACCAAGTATAACTGTCCTCTGAGAAGCTATACTCAACAGCCAATGAAAAGAGATGCAAAGACTTACACCCAGACATTTAGATGGATCTTGGGAAGTCTTATGGAAGAGTTGGGAGAAAGATTGAGGAACCCAAAGAGGATAGGGGCGCCACAGGAAGACCAACAGAGTCAACTAATCTGAGCCCTTGGCAGCTCCCAGAGACTGAACCACCAACCAAAGAGTGAGCCTGGCCTGGACCTAGGCCCCCTGTATGTCATATGTAGCTGATGTGCAGCTTGGTCTTCATGGGGACCCCTCAAACAACTGGAGCAGGACCTGCCCCTGAGCCTATTGCCTACCTGCCTTCCTGCAGATCCTGCACCCCTAAATGGGTAGCCTTATCTGGCCTCAATGGGAGATTGAGGATGTACCTAGTCCTGCAACTACTTGATGTGCAGGATGGGATGGTGGAAGAGGGTTGGGGCCACCCAGAGGGGGCTTTCCCTTCTAAGGGGATGGGGGGGGAAACTTGTTTGAGGGGGTTCTGGGAGGAGAAGAACAGCTGATATTGAGTTATAAAGTGAATAAATAAATATTTTTCTAAAGCTAAGGTTGGGCTGGAGAGAAAGATCAATATTAGGAGTCAACACTGCTCTTGCAGAAGCCCTTGGTTCTGTTCCCACTACCCATATTAGGTATCTCACAACCACCTGTAATTCTAGCTCCAGAGTATGTCTGATGACCTCTTCTGGTCTTTGATGTCACCTGCATATGTTTGTACAATCACACAGACAGAGAGATACACAGGTACCTAATCAAATATAAAACAAATCTTGTCTTTAAAAAGATTCTATGCTTGTTGTTTTTATACTACCAAGATTTCATTTTGGGTAACATCATTTTGAGTCTTGTAAAAATATCAGAATTCATATTATTCCACTCTTTCCCTTCCCCCATTCAGCATTCCTGTTTGTTTCATTATTTTCACACTGTCAACGTATCTAACATCTCTATTCTAATTCATAGTCACAGTCACCAGTTACTTAGTCTTCATTCCATGTTTACTCTCAACAGCTGTCTCTCGGCTCTGCAACAGCTGTTTTCTGATTTTCACTTTATGAATAAATGTTTGGAATTTTTACCAATGGTGCTCACAAATGGGATTCTTTTCAGTCCTACATACTGGCATTAACAAGATTGTGTGGCCAACCTGGCTGGTTTCTCCATTTGCTCAGAGCTGCACTGCATAACCCCACTGAACATATTGTCCAGCCCTTCAAACAGAGTATGCCTTGCTGTCACTGAGATGATACCTGGGTAGAGCTGTGGACCAACAAGGTCATGGTATGGGTATTAGACCTTAGAAGGGAAGAATGGCTTCTAGTCCTATGCCTATCTCAGTTATAACTCTGTGATTCCGTTTCCTCCAATCAGGGAGTCCTACTGCTTGTGGGTTTTTATAATGCAGATCTCATTAATAGGCAGAGTAGTACACACCTGCAACCTCAACACTCAAGGGGCAGGATGATTGGGAGCTCAAGCCTGTTCACTGCTTTGTGGAGAGATTGAGGCCAGCCTGGAGTATGTGTAAATAAATAAACAGCTTCTAGAAGAGAGTCACTTTGGGTGGAATGGACAGTGGTAGGTTCCCCCTGCTCCAGAAGATGGCTCACACCCATGGGTGTATGGACAGTATCAACTGGACTCCAAGAGTTATTTTTTTAAGGAGTTGGGAAGGGTACATGAGGGGGTATCTAGGAGGATATGGAGGAGAAGGGAGAGTACAGAGTGTGTGTGTGTGTGTGTGTGTGTGTGTGTAATTCTCAAAGAATAAATTTAATATATTTTAAAAACACTAGTGCAGGGCAGTGGTGGCACATGCCTTTAATCCCAGCACTTGGGAGGCAGAGGCAAGCGGATTTCTGAGTTCAAGGCCAGCCTGGTCTACAGAGTGAGTTCCAGGACATCCAGGGCTATACAGAGAAATCCTGTCTCGAAAACCAAAAAAAAAAAAAAAAAAAAAAAAAAAAAAAACAACCACTAGAACTACAAGACATTTAAATAGTTGGGAAGTGGTTAATTCATCTGGGCCTCCATTATTGGAACTAGGAAATAAAAACAATAGCAGAAAACAATGGATAAAAATGAAGAAGAGAGTTGGCACCATAATAAGACCAATACAATTGATAACCCAATAGTCAGACCAATAAAAATAAAGAACAGATACAAAATACACTTGAGGGCACATACCTAAAGTTCTAGATCATGGGAGGTGCGACTTCCACAACCAGCACACTGTTCTACTTATACTTCTGTGTCTGTGATAAAAATATCCCATCAACAACAACAAAAGAAAGCCATTCAGAAGGGGTCAGTCAGTCTTACCTCACAGGGCCAGGTCACAGTCCCCTACAGCAGGGAAGTCAAGTCGGGAACTTAAAACAGCTGTGCTCATCACAGGCCCAGTCAAGAGCTGAGAAAAATGAACACATGCACACGTAGGGCTCAGCTGTCCTCCACTCTTCAACAGCTTGGGGCCCACACTCAGGAAGTGGTACAGCTGCTTTCAGGCTGGGCCATCCCACCCACATCAACTAAGGCAACCAAGACAATCTCCATAGACAAGCCACTGGCCAGCCTGCCTAGACAGTCCGCATGGAGACTCTTCTTGAGGTGTTCTAGATTGTGTCAAGTTGACTGATGAAACTAACCATCACAGCTACATAAAGAGTAAGTAAATAAATAAGGAGAAGGGAAGAAAATGGAAATGTTACTTCAAAGGGAGTCTCGAGTTTAGATGGCTTCAATAAAATATTCTGTGAGAGGCTTGATATATCAATTCCATACAAATCCTTGGAAGAGTGAAGAGGAAGACCATTCCCCAGTCACCTGTGAGATCACCCTTACAGTCATGTCAATATCAAGACATACAGGCTGGAAAGCCAATGGTTTACCTCGTGAACAGGAACATAAAAAGTTGTAAGTCAATGACATGTAAGTGGGATAAGATATCAACATGACTAAGCAGATGAGTCCCATTTAATACTCTTCATGGTCTCTCATACGGGGTTCCCTAGTCTGTAGTGTGTATATGTGCATGTATGTACATGCACGTGTGTAAGATGATGATGGTGGTGGTGATGGTGGTACTATAAGCCCTAGTAATAAAATGCAGCCCATACATGTAACATGAAAGCAAAAGGAGGGTAATGTTGAGGATAGAGAAAGATATCAGTGAGTGGGAGCAGAGGCATGGAGCATGTTAGGGTGGGAGGGGTGAATATGAGTAGAAGGTAAAGACAAGTAATGAGGAAGGATGGGTGGGCTAAAGGATACATGGTACATGACAGAGGAAAAGAAATTCTAGGGAGGACACAGGGAAGATCAGGAGATGGAGGAAGAGAATCCACTAAAGTACATCATTCAAATACCAGAATAATACCTAATACCTTGGATGTTGATTTATAAACTATCATCATAAACGCCAGACACACAAAGCTTGTGAAAATCACATCTAGTTGCACAGAGGCTGGGATGAAAGTCATCTCTTCTGCACTGTGCTTGCAGGGCCTATTTGCCCTGGACATTGGTATTTGTCAAAGTCCCCTTGTTGGCAGAAAGTTTTCTCAAAGGAAGTCCTGAGCAAACACTGATGTCTGCAGGGGTTAGTGAGCACGACACACACAAACAGAAGTGTCCCGTGCTCAGGGGAGGACAGGACTCCAAATCAAACTGCTTTTCACTACAGAACTTTCTAGAACCTTTTGCATGCGGTATACATTGTAACTCCATAAGGCTAAGATGTGGATAGTGTTTCCCACAAGTGAATTCCTCCTAGATTCTGGTTCTCAAGCCTTTTCCTGGGGAGTGACCATTCTGCGGGGCACTCTTTTGGAAAATGTCTAGACTGTTCTAGCTATCTATTGGTCGATGATAAAGGGCAGAGACTTAAACAAGAAGGCAGAGCTGTGGAGAAAGCACAGCAGGTAAAATGTTTGTCTTGCAAGGGCAAGGAGCTGAGTTTGATCCCTTAGAGCATATGTCTTAAAAAGTCAGGCGTTATGGTGTCTGTCTGTCATTCTAGCACTGGGAACCAGTATGCATTTTTCTGTTGATAGTAAACTGGCTGATAACCCAAGATGGTGTACAAAGGGCATTTCAAACTCTTATCTCAGGAGGAGCCCATAAAGAAGGACTTGGGGATTGGGGAGAGAAGGGTGAGCAGCCAGGTTGGTAGGGCATCTCACCCTCTTCTTGAGTCTGAATCAACTCTGAGCTCTGAGCTGGGAGCTGGTGACAAGAGGGTCCTGGCACTCACTGGACAGCCAGCCTAGCCTATGTGAAAGTTCCAGGCTAGTGACAGACCCTGTCTTGTAAACTGAGTTGGACAGTTCCTGAGGAACAACACCTTAGGCTGTCCTTTGGCACACATACACGGAGGGGCTGGGGGAGGTCTATGTCCTGTTCACCACACACATAACTACATACAGACAACACACACACAAATACACACACATATACACACACAAATACTACAGAATGGGGAACCCTGTATGAGAGACCATGCAGAATATTAAGTGGGGTTCATCTGCTCAGTCATGCTGCTATATTATCCCATTTACATGCTGTTGGTTTAGACATGCTTGAGTTTGTAGGATTTTTGTATTCATGTTCATGAGGCATGTTGTTGGTTTCCAGGCTGGCTAGACAACTCAGCAGGTGAGGATGTCTGTAGCCAAATATAAGGACCTGAATTGGAGCCCAGAAGAAAACCAACTTTCACAAGTTGTCCTCAAATTTACACATACACACATACACATGCACACACACACACACACACACACACACACACACAAATCAATGTAATAATTTTTAAGCCCCAAGCCCCAAATAAACTGCTTTTGCTTCTTCTATTGTTTATTTATCCAATGCATGAACATGCACAAACTCCCCCAGCAGGTGACCCGCTCTGTGCTGAACACAGATAATCAATCAATGGCTAGCTGTGCTGGAAACAGAATGACAGACTGCTGAGGGACAAAGGGTGTCCATCAAAGGGACAGAGAGTCATAGAAGGCAGCTTGGGAACCACCTCTATTAGGAGAGGTGACTCCACCCCCAACAGCTCCATCTCCAGGGTCACTGTTCATTACCATAACCCCCACTTTGAATACAGAGTTCACAGTCTGGGCACCTCCATCCATCTTTCTGTTGACATTTGGCTTCACAAATCTTCCTTTCACTTCCCAAAAGGGTCTTGGTGGAACTGGAGTACCCATCCCCAGCCTCTCCCTGCCTCCGGCCTCTCCCACATTATTCTTCTCTAATAGTCAACAATAGCAAGCTGTACCACATGGCAGTAATGGGGTCTGACCTCCTCCTGCAGGGGTTGGGGGCTCAGACCCTGGAGACAGGCCAGCTGGGAAGATGGGACAAAGCAGGGTAAAAGAAAGGGCATGAATATTCAAGCATGGCCAAGGGTTCTGGGAGTCCCTGGTCCTGAAGGGAAGCATAACCACTCCCAACCACTCCCAACCACTCCCTCCCACTCCATGGAGGGAGGAGAGGACCAGACAGATGGCACAGAGCCCTTGAAATTCCCACTATCAACTAGAGAGAAGTTCAGAGTTCAGAATTGATTCAGACTCAAGAAGAGGGTGAGATGCCCCACCAACCTGGCTGCTCAGCCTCCTCTCCCCAGTCTCCAAGTCCTTCTCCATAGGCTCCTCCAGAGATGAGAATTGGAAATGCCCTGTGTAAACCACCTTGGGTTATCAGCCAGTTTGCCATCAACAGAAAAATGCATACCAAAAGAAGATATTTCCCCCCAAATACATCTGGTATGCTATTAGTAAAAAGCCAGCGTTCATATCTAGCCCTCTCAGACTGTATTTCCCACTTGTCCCAATAGGTGGGCAGGAGCTTCAGATAGGACATTGAGGTAATGCTGAGAAGATGCACTCAAACTTGCAAAACAAGTTACCACATTTTCATGACAAACCTAACAGAGAAAATGGGAGAATATATTTTAAAACAAAGTAAATCAAAACAGCCCCTGCCTGTCATGGGATAGATGCCAGTTCTCAAAGCAAAGGCAGAACAGAGTTGGGCACAAATGGCAGTCTTTACTTTCTTTAAGAGACAGAGACTGACAGGTAAGATTTCTTAGGGACTGGGTGTTGGAACAGCTGCCCTAAAGAAAGCTGTGAGTCAGGGCTTAGTGGGTAGGCACCATCCCACCTTCCAGGTCAGCTCTCCCAACCCTCACCCCTGCTTTAATCTTGCCATTTCATACCCTCTCTTCACTTTAACACCACAATCAAAATCTTTCTGCACCACAGCCCACCCCTTGGGCTGGCCAGTCCTCTGATATGTAGTTCTCTCTCAAGTATGACTGACTGACTCCCCAAGGCCCTCTTTACCAAGAGTCTTCATGGCCTTTATTAAGTTCACAGTGATGGCTTGCCAGACGTGGCAGCAACCTAGCTCAGATACATGGCTGAGTCTCAAGGTTGGAGAAAAGGGTGATCGCAGTGCCTAATCAAAGCTGACTTTGAAAACTCAATCTCCCCTAAGTGCAGTATAGTTAAAGGTGATCCTTCCTGTCAACCCTGGCTGGCAGCCTGTGCAGAGAGCAGACTGGGTGTGGAAACTCAAGTCTTCAGACACTGATGCTCACACACAGTAAGACGACTGCTTCTGCTTATACTGCGTCTCTCCATAGTTACCCCTTCCACCTTGTTTATGTCCCTCATGTTCCTGAGTCTAGGACATGAGTCCTTAACACCCCTCCTCTCTGACAGCTTTGGCTTTCTGCTTCTGTGATCATCACTAACCCAGGGATGTGCCTGTCTTTAACAGGTGACTTCAGAGCCAGGAAAATAACTCAGCCAGTAAAGTCTTTGCCTTCCAAGCATGAGAAGCTGAATTCAATGCCCAGAACCCATCTAAGAAAGCCAGGTGCAGTAGAATGTACTTGTAAATACCAGTGCCAAGAGATGGAGATAGAGATGGAAAGACGGCTGGAGCTTGCTGGCCAGCTATCCTAGCATACTTGGGAAGGTCCAGGCCAATGAAAAACCTTGTCTCAAAAAACTAGATAGGTTTGGTATGGCAGCCAAGTTGTCCACTGGTTTCCATGGACAGGTGCCTCTCTCTCTCTCTCTCTCTCTCTCTCTCTCTCTCTCTCTCTCTCTCTCTTCTCTCTCTTCTCCAATCCCATTTGCTATCTTACCTAACTCTTCAAAGAAGAAATTCCACAATCTCTGTCAATCAAGAGGTTCTTCAAGAAATAGGCTAATAAATCTAGGCTTCCCTGGGTTCAGGAAACCTGAATTTTAAAAAGTGGGGGCCTCTGTGTGCACTAGGAGGCCTGAGTCTGCACTTGACTCACAGGAAGCACAAAATGCACCTCCCCTCTCCCTCTGTGCAGGAGAGGAGCATCATGAAGCCCTCAGTTGCTCTCTAACCCAGAAGTACTGAGCTCCTCCACACAGCTTCCTTAGTAGCTTCACTGTTGCAGTGGTAGCTTCCCCCACCTGAGCTCAGATCTACCTCTTTCATGTATGTGACACAGGCCTTGTTTGACCTCAAGAGGACTCAGTGTCCTCCCCAGGAAAGGTTCACAAAAGGTCCTCATCTCACGGAGGACATGAGGTAGTGAGAAGCCAACACCATGCTAACATAAGGGGGCTGAGTCACCAGGCTCCCAAGTCCTCAGGCCTCCAGGTCCCCTGAGCAACTCCCCTGAGTCTCTTTTCAGCTTTGTGGTCAATCCCATTTGTCAAGTGAATGAGCATCCAGCGTCACTGAGAATCAGTCACATGCTCAGACAATGAATGTCACCATGTTCGGGCCTTTCATAACACTAGAGTCAGGCTGCTGTCCCAGGGCAGAAAACCATCCTAATGTCTGAGACTGTCAGGAGGCAGTGTTAACAGTGGGCCGACCCAACCCTCCTACCAATAGCTGAGGATACAGAGGCCTCTTGCCACTAATCCCAGTCAGAACCTAGGACAGCTCACTATGGTCTCCTTGCCTTATGGCCTCCACCAAAGGCCTTACCTCTCGACTGGCACAGATGAATGAGGAGACAGATTTTGGGGAGAAGGGACATATCTCTGACCTCAGCCTTCAAGATCTGACACTTTACAGAGTTCCACAAGGGTATGCCACGCTGGTGACACCATGAGTAATCTCTGCCCATGGACATTGCTGGATTTTTGTCAATTTCACAAGGGGAACAGGATAGTGGCCCCATCAGGTGACAAGAAGACATGATGTGATTCACACAGGGCACAGATTGTTCAGGGATAAGAGGGAAACCCCACAGCCTGAAGTCTACTTAGATCCTAGGTTTTTCTTTCCCCAGCCCCCAAACATAAAGGATCCAGATGTCATCCCGAGCCTTCTGCTCAGAATACCTCAGAGTCTCTATGGTGACTGAAAAAGACCATAATAATTGAGGATCCTGGAGGTCACCCATTGCCGACATCTAGTCATTGCCTGGCTCCTGACTACGTCCCCCTTTTAAATGTTCCCAAGTCTATGGACATAAAAGCTCCATCTACCCCGCCACCATCGGCCTCCTCCCATATAGAAGAATAGGGGTTGAAAGGCTGCAGATGCGGTGGACCAGCTGCCCATCTCCCAACAGGTCACCCGCCCACTCTGTTCTTTCCTCCGCCCCTGGCAGGAGCTGGAGCAGAGCCTCGGCCTCAGCCGCATCTGCACTGCGCCTTGCTCTCTTCCCTCCCCCTCCCAACCCACGCATCTGCTATCCCACAGTTTTCCACCAGGGCATCTTTGCAAAGCACGCTTCTTCTGCTTGGTGCAGGGGGCACAGAAACATCGGGTGAAGTTGAGAAAGCATCAGAGTGGAGGGTTCAACATGCCATTGGGTGTCTATCCACAGCCCAGCAACCTCTATCAGCTACGGTCCTGCAGCCCTGCAGTCCACGGGCTCCTGTGTATGTCCACCCTACAGCACTGAGCAAAATGAGTTGAGACCCAGCACTCTACCCACAGCTACTGGGCTCTCGCCAACAACAGTGGGTTGGACAAGGATTCGTGTTGCAGGAAGCCCAGGGTTACAGAGAGAAAGTGATCTGATGCAGGGAAGGTGTGCGTAGCACAGGACCAGTCGCCAGAGCAAATTGGCTCAGCTGGAGATCTGACGTCAACTTCAGCCTTTCTGCTCTGCGCAAACTCTCGACAATCAATCATACCTTCTCCTCCTGCCCTAGGACTTGATGTTCACGAACTGCGGTCCTCTCCCTGCAGCAAGGAGAGCGTTTTGAAAAGGCACTTTCACAGCTGCCCCTTAGCCCTGACCAGCCACTCTTTTCTGTGCTGCAAAGAGGTCCAGAGCCATCTCAGTGAGGACACTAAGCCAGTCATTCAGCAAAATCATGGAAGGAAGCACAGTTAGTCTGGAGATGGGGGTTGGGAAGTAGGGGCTCAGGAGGAATGACCCCAAAGGCCCATGGGAGATTGAAGAAGACATTCCCTTCTCAACCTCCTCCCCAGTGGGTGTGATAAGAGTTGACAGATATCTCAGTGGGCTGCTCTCTTAAAGGAGAGTTTGTACAAAACACAATAACGAGAGAGCTGAACTTTAAATTACCCATACCTGAGTTTAAATTCCATCTGTATGGCCTCAAGAAAGCCTTCCCTCCTTTCTAAGGCTCAGCCTGTTTATCAGTATTACGAGAGTAATTAAATTTTAAATACTTCACAGCCTTGAAGGAACAAAAAAGGCTGAATTACGCTGTGATCGGCTTATGTGGGCTAAAGACAAGCTCTAACAGTTATAAGCTGTTGATCCGAGGAAAGTCACTTAACCTCTCTGAGCTTCCATTTTTACCCTCTGTAGAATGCTGACAGTAACAGAGCTTCCTGCGACTGGCAGTGGTGAGGAGTCAGTCAATTGCCACACATGGGAAGTATTTGCTACAGTAATGGGCATTAGGGTACAGTCAACATTAGTCAGTATTGGCTCCAATTCACAGTACTCAGAACATCCTGCTTCTCAAACAAATGCTCAATATACAATGTTCATTTTGAGAATGTCTATCTTCTAGTGTTGTCGGCCCTCTAGTGTGGTCTGCTTTTATTGTTGTTTGTTATGGTATCTCATGCAGCCCAGTCTGGCTTCATTCAAACTTGCTATGCAGCTTAGGATGACCTTTAACTTATGATTCTTCTGACTCCACCTCCCAAGTGCTGGGATTACAGGTGTGTGTCACCACAGCTGATTTATGAAGGGTTGAGTTGGACCCAGAGCTTCGTGTATGCCAAGCAAGTACTCTATCATTTACCCCTCCCCTTTCTGATAGTATCTATGACCTTGTTGTGTGATAAGGTTGGGAACAATGCATAGTTAGGATTTGCAGTGAGTGATGATCTGGCATGGTGTTTAGGAAGAGGTACGTGGGCTCAGTCATGTGCTCAGAGTCAAGGGGAGGAAGCGGACTGAGAGAAAAGGATGGCTGCACATGCGTGATGACGCTACACTTCATCTGATCATGCTGGAACCTCCTTACCAATGTGACCAGCTACCCACAGCCCTGCCCAAGCTGTTGGCTAAAAAATCCTACTTCTCAACAATTATAAGAAGTCCTTCTTCCTGGCTTATGATGAGAATTCTGTCCATTCCCCACCTAGTCTTTTCTCTATGCAGGAAAGAAATGTGATCCAGAGAAAGGAGGACACACAGATGCTAAGTGGAACCAAGAACTCCAACCTGACAAGCTGGATCAAATCCACTAGGCTGGGCACCTAGAAAGGGAAGTAGCGACATAGAGAGTAACCTAGTGAGCCTCCAAACCAATCCCTGTCCTATAGGAAGACCCACGGCAGGAGTGCTTCGGATGGGCAGGTACACACCATCTCTTCACCTGTGTGAGAGAGAGGCTTAGTGCCCCACACGCTCTGCTGTCATTCCTTAGCCTTCAGTTTGAAGCTATGCACAGAAAAAATGGCCATGGCATTGTTTAGTGATCTGTTTACACTTGGGGTTCCTCAGGTGTCTTTGAAGGGATGGCTCACCCAAAACCACATGGAGTCCCAGCTACTTAGGAAGCAAAGAGAAAAGCTACTCTGCATCTATCAAAAGATGATCTCAGCCATGGTTACAGAGCCCGCCTTGTTTGGCTCCATCTTATTGGCCAGATGGTCCTGGCCTTAACCTAGGGGGAGCTGCTGGACTGGCTGGCCCTCACGCAGGCCTGTCTGCAGCTGGCACTGTGCAAGCAGTCAGAAATGTTCTGCAGATACAGCTTTCCCAATGTCCATGTCAGATCCATGGGCAACACAGCCACACTCCCTGCAGCCTTCACATGTGGAGCCAGACCACCACCCTCCTTCTGGGCATGTGTCTTACTCCCAGAGAGATGCATGATAACTTTCTCAGCCCCTTGTAGAATGAATACAGACAAAAATCTCACTTGTTAACAAAGTGTTCCCAGATATCCCCATGTGCTGGTTCCATGAGGGTAAAAGAAACAGAATGTAATGGCACTTCTCAAGGAACTTGGTGAAAGACACCCATGGTGCATGTGTCAAAAATCAAGAGAAGAAGCCAAGCTGTCAGGCCAGGGGCAAGCAGCTCTTTTGAGTTTCTCAATATCTCAGAAGCCAACCTGCCAGAAAATAGCATCACAGCAAGATGAAGGATGAAGGGATGCTTGATGCTCGGTCCTGGTGGCTGCACAGAGCAGCAGACAGGAGAAGTAACAGAAAGGCAAAGAGAGAGATGTGCTATGAGAAAAACTGGCACAGAAACAAATGAGAACAGGAGGCAGGCTGGATTCAGCTGATGTGAAACTTCATGTTGGTTAGGGACTTGAGAACAGTTTTGTTTTCGTATAAATGTCTGGTACAATAACCATTAGAAGAAGGTTGCACCAGAATTTGCTGCCTTGGAGACAAAAGTCCTTGCATTTCCCTTTCTCTGGAACCCATGAATATTGACAAGGTACCCTGGTCCATGCCTTTCTCAAGGTCCAGTATAGTCCCAGACAAAAGCTGCTCTAGCAAGCCCACTAAAAGTATATGCAGGAAGTCTTAGGTTGGAGATGAGGAAGTCAGGGTGGATGGCTTTGGGGTCAACTGAAGGGCATGTAGAGAGAGAGCCATCAGGAGATCCTATGCAAAGACACATCAGCAAACCTTTGTCATGGATAGTGGGAAGCACAGGGCCTGCTGTGGGAGCCCCACACTCATCTGGACTCCAAGGGGCCTGAGAAGCAAACACAGCATCGAGACTAGCTGACCATGCAAGGGTATCAAGATGAAGGGAGGAGCTGAGGGAGGGGAGAAGAAGAGAGGAGGGACAGAGGCTTTCCCTAAGACCTCATGCTCTTCAAAAGCACAAAGCAAAGCAGAAAGAAGAGCCAGCTGGCCCTGTGGTGAACAGGCACTATTGCCTACACAACCACAACAGAGACAAGACTTCCATTTTTTTTTTTTTGATCTGCTGATTGGTTGATTGAGCCATTTGTGCACATGTATACATGTTCTGTTTTTCTTTTACTTGTATATTCTTTTTCATTGCTTCCTTTATTTATTTATTCTTTCTCTTTTCTAATGTTAAAGTTATCTTGTTCTCTCTCTCTGTGTGTGTGTGTGTATGTGTGCATATATATATATACATGGAAGGAGAGTGTGCATGTTTTTCCTTTTTATTCCCCTTCTCTGCAATTATGGGCTCATTTTCACCTTTTCCTGTATTTCTTTTCTTTCAGTGTTAGGGTGTTCTAACTCTTCTCTTGTTCTCTATTACCCATTTTATTCTATACCCTTCTCCTATTCTTTTCTCAAAAATATAATAGAGCAAAACTAGGAACCATCAAGACAAAGTACAGGTGGTATACAAATATATAAAGATCGGACTGACTAGGAGTTTACTGAAATAATCAATGGGAAACATTTAAAGTTCTGAGAATCAGATGGACATGGAAAATATGTCAGAATTGTATATGAAAATAGGTCATGGGGCGAAGGCAGAAGGAGTGTGAGCTCAGAGCAAATCTGGCTCCATAACAACTTTGGGACCAGCCTTAACTACACAGTCAGATAATGACTCAAAAATAAAAGCAAAGAGAAATACTAAAGCTTCAAAGGAGAACCCTGCAACCCAAAGCACTGAAATTCAGACGCTCATTAAGGATTATACTCAAGAGGAAACAAACAAACTTCTAATTACATATGACTGACCAAAATTACACCAAGAAGCTATAAAAAAAAACTAAATAAATAGATAATACATGAGATTGATAGTAATAAAGTCCTCCTAACACAAAAAGTCCAAACTAGGTGGGTTCATTAACAAACTGTCCCATATATATGCATGTTTATATCTATATCTATATATCTATATCTATTATATGTGTACATACATAGATATAGATATATAGATTGATCAGCACTGATGTATCTTACATTACTACATAACATAGGAAGAGGAGTGCTTCCATACTCACTTGTGAAGCCAGAATTAAGGCATAATTAATAAAGAAACCTGCAGAACAGTATTTTTGATGAACATAGACACAAAAATCTTCAATTAAAATACTTGCAACTTTGATTCAACAATGCATGAAGATAATACATCATTGTCAAAATAATATAAGAATGGCTCAATACATACAAATAAATAAATGGAATGTGTCACTTAAGTACAGCAAAGGGGATGCTAGGTATGGGGATGCTAGGTATGGGGACGCATACCTTTAATCCTAGTGTCTTAGTCAGGGTTTCTATTCCTGCACAAACATCATGACCAAGAAGCAAGTTGGGGAGGAAAGGGTTTATTTAGCTTACTTCCACATAGCTGTTGATCACCAGAGGAAGCCAGGACTGGAACTCAAGCAGGTCAGGAAGCAGGAGCTGATGCAGAGGCCATGGAGGGATGTTTCTTACTGGCTTGCTCAGCCTGCTCTCTTATAGAGCCCAAGACCTCCAGCCCAGGGATGGCACCACCCGTAAGGGGCCCTACCCCCTTGATCATTAGTTGAGAAAATGCCCCACAGCTGGGTCTCATGGAGGCACTTCCCCAACTGAAGCTCCCTTCTCTGT
>NW_022196911.1:50751042-50752682 GCF_008632895.1 Mastomys coucha | reverse complement strand
AAGCTCCCTTCTCTGTGATAACTCCAGCCTGTGTCAAGTTGACACACAAAACCAGCCAGTACACCTAGCAAGTGGAAGGCCAGAGACATGGCCATGTAGATCTCTGTAAGTAGAAATCATTCTAGTTTACAAATCAAATCCTCGGCCAGTCAGAGATATAAAATAAGACCATGTCTCAAAAAAAGAAAGGAAAAGAAAGAAGAAATGAAAGGAAAGAAAAAAGGAAAAAAAGGAAAAATCTTACAACCAAGAGGGGAAATTTTGCATGGTCATCTCAATAAATGTAGAAAGATCCTTTGACAAAATTCGACATCTCTTCATGATAAAAACCCTGGATAAAGAATGTGTAGAATGACTATTCTTCATAATAATAAAGACTACATACAACAAACCTACCATCATTATCACAGAATGAAGAAAATTGAAATTCCTTCTCTAAAATCAGAAATGAAAAAGGATCCTCCAGTCTCACTACTATGGGACCTGAGTTATTCAAGCAACAAGACAAGGAATGGCTAATGACTGGGTAACTCAGTTGTTGATAAATACAGAGAAGTAACTCTCCCAAGTAGCCCATTGACTTCTACAGGTGCTCTGTGGCTCACACACACATGGGGGGAGGAGGTGACATATAGATATGTGATATATACATGATAAATAGATAGATAGATAGATAGATAGATAGATAGATAGATAGATAGATAGATAATCAGTAACTTTTCTATTGCTGTGATAAGTTACTATGCCCAAGATCACTTGTAGAAGCAAGAGTTTATTGGGGCTTAAGGCTTCAGAGGGTTAGTCTATGACCATCCTTGGAGGAAGAATGGCAGCAGACAGGCAGGTGTGGTGCTGAAGCAGTACCTAAGAGCTCACATCCCAGTTTACAAACAGGAAAAAATACTGCACTGGGAATGGCAGGAAGCTTCTGAACTCTCAAAGTTCTCCTTCATGACACAACTCCTCCAACAAGACCACACCTCATAATCCTTCCCAAACAGTTCTATCAACCAACATAGGCTTATATGCCATTCTCATTCAAGCCACCACAGACAGGTAATTTGACATGTAGATAGATAATAGATAACAGAGCCGAAAATAAGAATAAAACACAAGAGGTTTTTCAGGAAAACAGATGGAACTGAACTCATTGGATTAAACAAAATAAGGAAGACTTACAAAGAAAAGTGCCATATGTTTAATGTTTAATCCTGTGTGTGGAATCTGGAGGAAAAAGCAACATGGATGTAGAAGACTATCAAGGAAGAGAGAGGATCGCTGAGATGGGTAAGAGAAGAGAGATACTGGTGGGGTGAAGGTAATCAGAATATGTTACAAAAAGTACATATAAGCATAAGAATAAAGCATGTTAATTTGTACAACTGATACACTAATAAAAAACATTTTTATTCAAGTGAAGTTGTATGTCATCACACACATGCAAGTCCAGTACTCAGGGGGCAGAACCAAAACTATAAACTTTATATATGAACTCCAGTCAGGACTATGTGGTGAACTCCTATCTAAAAATACAAAAACATTGTTTAAAACATGTAGTGGAGCCAGGTGGTAGTGGAGCACACCTTTAATCCCAGCACTTGGGAGGCAGAGGCAGGCGGATTTCTGAGTTCGAGGCCAGC
>NW_022196911.1:50721884-50750997 GCF_008632895.1 Mastomys coucha | reverse complement strand
AAAAAAAAAAAAAAAACCAAAATACAAAAAAAACAAAAACAAAAACAACAGTGGAGTAGGGCATGGTGGCACAAGCCTTTAATCTCAATACTTGGGAGGCAAAGGTAGGTGCATCTCTGAGAGTTCAAGGCCAGCTTGCTCTAAAAGAGTTCCAATACAGCCAGGGATATTTCAAAGAGTACCATGTCTCAAAAAAAAAAAAAAACAAAACAAAACAAAACAAAGCTTTGAAGATTTATGTGTATACCAGCCCCTTATATCAACTTTACACTAAACTAATTGAAGTCAAAGGGAAACACACACATTTTTAAAGCATTCATAATGAAGAAAAAGAAATGGATGCTCCCAGGAATATTTGCTCATCATGAAGCAGGTGATGTCATAGAGGAAATCTTGCAGACACTGTTCCTAAGACACCTCAGGGCTTCTCAGAAGTCCCTGCCAAGTGCCAGCTGTGTTCAGCCGTGTCAGCAGCTCATGAAGCAGCCAGCTCTGCCATTCGTGTCTCCTCCAGAGGGAACACGGAGCTTGGCACATGCTGAATGACACTTGATAAGTGGCTAAGCCAGTGGACAAACACTGGTCCACACTCTCATACCCCAATTTCTGGTGCCCTGTCACTGCATCCTTTGAGAGACAGTAATTCTGCACATGAAATAGGGGGCCAGAATGTGTATCATGCAACATGTCCTCATGTATCAAAGTGTTCAACTGTATATAACAGTCATTTATCATCATCTATCATTTACTTATCATCTATCTACCTACCTATCATTACCTATTATATACCTATCACTTATTCATAATCTATCATATGTCTACCTATCATCTATTTAACATCTATCACCTCTCTTAGTAATACATCATTTATATATATATATATATATGCATGTATCATCTATCTATCTATCATATATCCATTTACCTATCATCTATTTGCCATCATCTATGTATCTTTCATCTCTCCATCATATATCTATCATGTATGTACATATCCATCTCTCTATTCACAATTTATCTATCTACATCTATATTTCTCTCATCTATTTATCTATGTATAATGCATCCATCCATTATTGATCAGTCTATCCATTATATATCTATCCACCCATCTGATTACCATCTACCTACTTACCCACTTATTTATCCTCTCTCTGTCCATCATCTATTTATCACTGCATGGTAATTTCCAACACCTATGTTTAAAATTGGATCTCACATGTGTTCTATAAAATCAAAGTATGACACAGCAGAGCAACTGAGATATAATGGGAACCCAGCCTTCTGGAGACCACAAAGCAGAGCACCTCCACTCCAGCACTACTGGCCACCTTGCTAGAGAGTACCCCATATGCTGTGACATGCTTTAATAATATCCCTGCCCACTAGACTCCAGAGCCCTGATTCCACCTACAAATAATACTAGAAATGTCTCCAGACATTCACAAAGTTCCCTAAAGAGGGAAGTCTTCATCTGTGAACCATTGCCACATTCAAATACTTACAAACATAAAGATGATGGAGTGAGCCATCCACCCCACCCTGCCTTCTGGTTGTAAGCCTGACCCGGCACACACAAATGCAAGGGAAGTAGGCACACCCAAACATGGGGAATGACAGTTTGAAAGAACTGAAGTTTCTGCAGTATGTCTAGCTTGGGCTCTGGATGGAAGATACTGAGAAATGGGGAAAAAAAAGGCATTCTGTGAAGATCCCAGAAATGATCTACGATAGGATGGAAAAGGCATTTCCGAAAACCATTTGTCCTACCAACAAAGAGCTGTAACACCTAACAGTATGGAAAGAACAGGAGGCAGTAGGACTGGTGGCCAGTAAAAGACAGACTAAGTATAACAACATGAGACAAACCAAAGAGAGCCTACTTATAAAAGGAAACTAAGCCAAGTAAGCTGCCCAATGCTTGAAAGAAACATAAAAATATAACAACAGAACCAAGAAAAACTGAGAGTCAATGCAGAGATCATCATAATGTGAGGCTCTACCAGACTCAGAAAGAAGGAAGGAAATGTGTGAAAGAAATGGAAAGAAAACGGAAAAGTGAGTGAAAGATATTTAGCATTTCTAAAAACACGATTACTGAAAGAAAGAAAAAATAGAGGGTCTGAGGAAATGCTCAGTCATCAAGGGATTGCCACAAACACAAGCCCGAAGACCTGAAGCTTGATCCCATGCACTTACAGTCTCTGTGCAGGGAGGTGGAATAACAAGCACAGATGAGTCCCAAGAGCTCCCTGGACAGCCAGTCAGGCCAAAAAAGCAAGCCCCAGGTTCAAAGAAACTTTGTCTCAAAAACTAACAAGCAATGGGGGCAAACACCTAACATCAAATCCCGACCTCTACACATGCATGATCCCTTGTACCCACACAATTACACACACACACACACACACACACACACACACACACACACCTTAACAATATGACAAAAAGAAAACAAAAACAAAAAACAGAGACGAAAGGAAAACCACAGAGGAAATTCCACAGATTGATGAAATGAGAAGGTTGACAGCAAGCATGGAAACTGAGCAGAGTAGAGATGAATCGCAAGAGTCAGAACAGTATAAAACATGAAAAGTATTGACATAGATTATTAAAGTTATTGCATTCATGTCAATTTAGATCCAATGCATGATCAGATTAACAATGGCTGAGATACCTGCTGAAGATGAGAAGGCTACCACAACTGAATATTTTATGTTAAATGTAATTTTGCTCTTGACTGAAAATGGCACAGACTTTAAAGAGACATGTCTCTTTAAAACACATAAAGTGTTCGCAGACAGAACATAACTTTTCAAAACACCAGGGCAAAATAGCACGTGCTTCATAAAACACAGAAAATAATAAAAGGAGGAAGCATGAAGTCATATAAAGTTTAAAATGACTAAATTATAGACATTAAAAATAAGTACAAATGAGTTTAGCAATTGTTTTACATGAGCAGAAGGGCTTTCAAAGTGAGTAACTGCTCCCCACACACATAAATTCCACTCCATTGAAAGGAAATCTCTCTGAAATAAAGTAATATGCACCACAAGAAAGGCTTAAAAATTAATGAAAAACAACGCCGCGACAGACAATTTTAACAGTGAGAAATCAGATTCACGATGGTAATTTGAGAAGACTAGAACCCAAAGTTCATGGCAAAGGAAAGAACAGTGGTGTTATAAAGTATTCAATACATCGTGGGGTCTTGTTCATGTATCAATCAAGACATTTCTTTGAAATAAGTGTGACGTTATCTAGATATTGAGAAAATCACGTAATAAGATAATGATACCTACAACCTTGGTTAGAAATATTGAATGTAATATGAGGGGCCAGAGAGATGGCTCAGTGGTCAAGAGCACTTGCTGCTCCTGCAGAAGAGTGCGGTTCAACAGTGAGTAACAGTACTCACATCTGGAGACTCACTACCGTCTGTAACTCCAGCTCCAAGGGATCCCATGCCTTCTTCTGGCCTACAAGGCATTTATCTGTACATGCATGCACACACTCCAAGACATCTATCTGTACACACATGCATACATTCGCACAGCACAGGCACATAAACAAAATACACATTTTTAAATTAAGGAAAGAAGAAACTGGCTTTTCTTCTGAAAAGAAGAAACCCAAATATGGCTTTCTTCTAAGTAGCCTTAGGAATCATAAAAGCCAATATTTTATGAGGTTAAAGTGAATATCCTGGTAAGGTCTTAAGATAACTATGGGCAGTGTCATTTCAGGGCTAGAAGCAGTGACATTCAAAATTAGACTTGCAAGTTTTAAATTCCAGACTCTTAGAAGTTACTAACATTCATTCAAGTCATTGTTGAGTAGAAAATAGCAATCAAGCTCATTATCACAAATTCTTTAAAAGATAATATAATTTGAGGGCACTAGATATCAAAACTCAAAAAAGGTAATTGTAACTGCAATATTAAAATTGGTAACTTCGTGTGTGCTCTTATCCAAGAATGCTGAGGAATATGGATCAAGCACTGAACATAAGATTTTAGGAGAAAAAAAAAACAAAACTGAAGTAAGCCAGACAGACTGACCAATACAGAGGCAAAGCTTAATGAACATAATTGATAAAGTATCTAAGGTGGTCACTATTTTTATTTTAAGTTTATTTATTTTATTTTATGTGTATGGGTGTTTTACCTGCATGTATGTTTGTCTGTGGACCACATGTGTGCCTGGTGCCTGCAGAGGTCAGAAGAGGGTGCTCCATTCCCTGTAACTGGAGTTAGAGACCCACCATGTGGGTGCTGGGAACCGAACCTGGGTCCTCTAAAAGAGCAACAAGTGCTATCAACTGCTGAGCCATCTCTTCAGTCCATAGAATTGCTATTTTTTTAATGTCTTAGAGGTTAGCAAGATGCCTCAGCTTATAAAGATGCTTACTGCTAAGTATAAAAACCCGAGTTTGATGCTCAGAACCCACATAGTAGAAGAAAACTGACCTCTCCCTCTGCCCTTTGAACATTCACTGCAGCACCTGCATAGGTGCACACAGAGAAAATAAATAAATGTGGGGGGAAAAAAACTTGTTTTAACTTCTAAGACAGCTAAGAGAAAGTCATGTCTAATAAAAGCTATTAGAAATGAGAGTCTATTTTAATACGAAGAACACTGCGTACAGCTCAAGGCTAATAGCATTTGAGAAATCCCATTGAAATTGATTATTTTCTAGGAAAAGATAAATTAACAAAATTTCCTCATGCTGACATTGAACACTGGACTCTCTGAAGAACCCAGAGAACCCAGAGAGGTAGTCAGAAAACTCTTAGCCTTCTTTTTGTTTTGTTTTGTTTTGTTTTGTTTTGTTTTTTGTTTGTTTGTTTGTTTTTCGGGACAGGATTTCTCTGTGTAGTCCTGGTTGTCCTGGAACTCACTCTCTAGACCAGGCTGGCCTTGAACTCAGAAGTCCGCCTGCCTTTGCCTCCCAAGTGTTAGGATTAAAGCCATGCACCACCTTAGCCATCTTGTTCCCTGTGCCAAAACTTAATTTTCCACGTGTTAAAGAATTACCTTTTGTTTGTTTGTTTTATTAGATGTTTTATTATTTACAATATCTCCTTTCCCAGGTTCTCCTCCAAAAAAAAAAGAAAAAAGAAAAAAGAAAAAGAAAATAAGAAATAAAATAAAAGCCAAAAACTAAAACAATCCCCTGTTCCTTCCCCCCTCCCCCTGCTCACCATCTCACCCTTACCCCCACCCCCTGCTTACTGGCCCTGACATTACCCTACACTAGGGCATAGAACCTTCACAGGGCCAAGGTCCTCTCCTCCCATTGATGACTGGCTTGGCCATCCTCTGCTATACACATGCTGCTGGAGCCATGAGTCCCCCCATGTGTACTCTTTGGTTGGAGTTTTAGTCCCTGGGAGCTCTGAGGGTACTACTTAGTTCATATTGTTGTTCCTGCTAAGGAGCTGCAAACCCTTCAGCTCCTTGGGTCCTTTCTCTAGCTCCTTCATTGGGGACCCTGTACTCAGTCCAGTGGATGTATGCATTCTCTGATAAGTGGATATTAGCCTAGAAGGTCGGAATACACAAAGTACAAACCACAAACCATAAGAAACTCAAGAAGAAGGAAGACCAAAGTGAGGATACTTAGTTTCTTCTTAAAAGGGGGAACAAAATACCCATGGAAGGAGTTGTAGAGGCTAACTATGGAGCAGAGACTAAAGGAAGGACAATTCAGAGACTGCTCCTCCTGGGAATCCTTCCCATATTCAATCATCAAATCTAGACACTATTGTGGATACCAACAAGTGCTAGATGAGAGGAGCCTGAGATAACTGTCTCCTGTGAGGCCCTGACAGTACCCAACTAATACAGAAGAATTACCTTTTTAGACCCAAGGAGCTGAAGGGTTTGCAGCCCCTTAGGATGAACAACAATATGAACTAACTAGTACTCTCAGCACTCCCAGGGACTAAACCATCAACCAAAGAGTGCACATGGGGGGACTCATGGCTCCAGGAGCATATGTATAGCAGAGGATGGCCAAGTCAGTCATCAATGGGAGGAGAGGACCTTGGCCCTGTGAAGGTTCTATGCCCCAGTGTAGGGGAATACCAGGGCCAGGAAGTGGAGGGGATGGGATGGTGAGCAGGGGGAAGGGGGGGAGAGAACAGGGGATTGTTTTAGTTTTTGTTTATTTTATTTTATTTTATTTTGGAGGGGAACCTGGGAAAGGAGATATTGTAAATAAAGAAACATCTAATAAAAAGAAAAAGAAAAAAAAAGAATTACCTTTTTAAAATACAGTTATTAAAAGAAATAAAATCAAATGTATTATAAATGTTTAATTTGGGGCTTTAAAAACTCTCATACATAAAAGAGTTGCAAGGACAATCCCAAGTTGAAGAGTCTGGAAAGAAAAAAAAATCTACAGATCTGAATATACTTAGGTGCAAAAATCTTCAATGAGAAAAATTTAAATTGGAAAAGGTGATTACAATACCCAAGACAGGAAACCACAACATAACAAATAAAAAGTAGTCATTGACACTATCGCAGTTTGAGTGAGGATTGTTCCCACAGTCTGAAGATTTGGCTCCCAGTTGGCAGAGGTATTTAGGAAGGTTTTCGAACCATCAGGAAATGGAGCCTTGCTGGAAGAAGTATATGGCTGGGGGTAGACACTGTGGGTTTACTGCCTCAGTTCACTTCCTGTTCTATCTTGCTGCTTTCTGTGTGTGGGTGCAAACTAATCAACCAGCTTCCGGATGTTGTCATGCCTGCCTGGCCATTGTAGACTCTTCTGGCCCACAAAGCAAAATGGATTTTCCTTCTTTCGTCAGGATGCTCTATGGTTAACAGAAAATTAACTAATACAAACTCTAACATGTATGATCAAAATTAGGGAAAAAACGGCCCAGCGTGGTGGCATACACCTGAAAGGCACAAGCATGGAATGCTGTGGGTTCAAGACCAACCTGGCCTTCAAAGTGAGGCCCTCCAAAGCAGATTCAAATGAAAATGAGATGCATCTGCTCTTATTGAAATCATCTTTTAGATGAGAGTCCTTAGTTTCAACAGAAGAATTGATGCTGTCTGCAGAAGAGAAACTCGAAAGTTAGCTTTTGTTATATGAGTGTTTGCCTGTATCTGATGGTACCTGGTGCTGAACCTAGGACCTTATGAATTCTAAACGAATGTTCTACTACTAAGCCACATTCTCAGGCAGAATGTTGTGTGATTTTTGTTTAGTGCCTTCTGGGAGACAGTTTGGCCATTTACATCAAGAACTTCAGAGTATGCACTCTTTCTTAACATTTATTTATCTTGATGGGGGGAAGGGCAGGTCAGAGAACAACTTGTTGGAGTCAGCTCTCTCCTTCCATCATGTAGGTCAGGACTGATGTCAAGTCAGCAGCCTTCGTGGGAAGCAGCTTAACACACTTAGCCATCTCACCGACTCCTCAACGTGTGCATATTCTTTAACCAGGCGTTCGTACCTGCAGGAATGTGTCCTAATGAAATTAGGACATAGACCTCTCTAGATGACTGTCTGTCCCAGCACCTACTGCATAACTGTTGTTTATACATAGACTCTTCAATGTCAGGGGGAAGTATCATTAAACCCCAAGGGCTCAAGGCCTAGTTGTTAAAGAAAGAGTATCTCCAGCTGTCCCTGTCTCCCAGGATATTGACACACCTGCACTCCTGAGCCTCACCTCACAGCTTCTAAGCCAATCTAAGAGCGGAATGGAAGCTGGGGATGTTCTGGGCAGACATGCTCCACCCACAAAGTAGAAGTGAAGGCTGAAATCTGATGCCAAAAAATACCAGATCGCCAAAAGCCTTGTGCAGATGCAATGCAAGCTCCACCACCAATTTCAATTATATTCTTTATAGAAATAGCAAAGCAATCCTAAATATAGAAACACAAGGTAGCCTAGATTGCCAAAGCTATCCTAAGCCAGACATACATGTTCTCACATGCTCGTGTATAGACACAATCTATAAATAAGAATACTTTTTAAATTATCATTAAGTCCCAAAAGTCAGACTAACCTCCAGACCAGTGATCTCAAGGCTGTTCAGTGTTTTGAAACGTGGTCTGCTATGTATCCCAGGTTGGTCTCAAACTCTGGATCCCCTGCCTCAGCCCCAAGCTGAGGTTACAGATTCGAGCCATCATGCCCAGTGTACCAGTGCTCGCCCAGATTCCCTGAGCAGAGAATGAGAGTCCTGCTATTAGGGACAAAGGTCTGCATGTGATGAACAGTTAGGTAGAAGTCCAGGACAGGTACCTGAACTGTGATGTTATTAACAAAGAGTTGCAGCCAGATCCACAGAGAAGCTCTTTATTGTCTGCTGGGCTTGCTCCATAAGCACAGCGATGTCTCTGAGCCTCTGCATTGTCATCTGAAAAAGGGGAACTGATAGACCCCTCTTGAGGCGATCCCAGCACAGGTTAAATGCAGACTGCCTTATGGCTTCAGCACAGCACTGGGTTCATACCGAGTCCTCTCTCCACAGAAGCAATTGTCAAGTATTCCACTGAATGCCTCCCAAGGGGGATGGCATGAAGAAGGAAGAAGGGAAGGACAAGAGCTGGGTTCTTCAAATTTCTTTTTGTTTTGAAGGCT
The DNA here is from genome assembly GCF_008632895.1 of Mastomys coucha. Classification (NCBI taxonomy): domain Eukaryota; kingdom Metazoa; phylum Chordata; class Mammalia; order Rodentia; family Muridae; genus Mastomys; species Mastomys coucha. Next base: position 50,742,382 of record NW_022196911.1, on the reverse strand, counting down.
TTTGCTTGTTGAAACAAGGCTTTACTCTGTAGCTCAGGCTACCCTGGAACTCACTATGCACCCCCAGGCTAGCCTTGAATTCATGACAATCCTCTTGCCTCAGCCTTTGATATAGCCTTGCCTCTAAACTGAAACACTATCTGAAAGACCTCATGAGACTCCAGAGATAAACAGCCTTGCACGTCCTGAAGGGTTGAAGCTTATGAGATTCTCCAGCAGCAACTGCCAGGCTAAGGCCACTCTGGCCAGCTGAGTTGCCTGGAGGAGAAGGTCCCACCTGTCCAGCTGTCTGCAGATACTGCCGAGAGCTTCAGGACTGTCATTTGTGTTGTGGTGGGCTTTTCAGTGACACAGCTGCTTTTGAGTCATCACTATATCTGCAAGTAACTCCTTACTCACATACCTGTTAGTAACTCCAATAAAGTCAGAGGCTTGCCACGTTAGACTTTGGTAGAATCAGACATCCATTCCCTATCGAGGGTAAAGACAGGTTTGTGTCTTGTCTCTCCAGTTAAATCTCACTCTAAAAAAAATCCCTCCTCGTGCTGGGATTATAGCAATGGGCTCAGTGACGTGATGAGATGGCTGTAATTGTGGCTTATGGTGGATCTCTCTGGCACATTTTCTTCTATGCCCTTGCTGTGCTGGGGATGGAACTCAGGACTTTGGACACCCTAGGCAAGCTTTCCAACACTGAACTATACTACTTGCCTTTGACCCATAAATCAAGATTAATTAAGATGTGAATTCACCATCTCAGAGGTGTTGCCTGCCTTGCCTCCCCTCCCCTAGCCTGAGGCTTTTCCACCTCCTTTGTCCATCTTCACCTGTCATGCTAAAAACAAGTTAATATGACAAAAGTTAACAGCAAAGACTCCTGAGCTGTCCTATCTCATAGCATAGCAGGAAACACATAGCATTTATGAGAACCCAGAAAGTCCCTATGGGGGCTGAGAGCTGGTTCTGGAGATGAGGCTCTGTGGTTTAGAGCACTTGTTGCTCTTGCAGAGGACCCAGTTTTGTTCCCCAGCATCCCCATAGTGACCCACAGCCATCTGTAACTCCAGCACTGAGGAATCCAAAGTCCTCTTCTGGCTTCCATAACCACTGCACTCATTTGAACAAACAAACATATACACACACCAAAAAAAAAAAAAAACAATAAAATAAAATAAAAATACTTATTTTATTATGAAGAGGTCTTTATCCATCAAAGACCTACAGGGAAATCTAAGAAGTTCCTGGGATGGAAGAGAACAGAGCTCCCCATGGAAGAGGTTGCACCTTGGGAAGCCTCAGGCACATGACCTCCACCATTGACAGAAAGCAGTGTCCTCTTTCCCTCTGCTCCAGGCTACTTTACCTCAGCTCAGACCTGAGCCTGGCAGGAGGGAGTTATGTTATGCTCATCTCTTTCACTCCAGGATGCCACTGTTCTTCCAGGACTCTCTTTTAGAGAGTCATTCCATGCCTTCCAACCTACCTCCTAAAGACTCTGTGAGGACATAAAACTCAGTGGGAGAAAACACGAGCAATCCCGTGGCTGAAGAGGTAGAGCAAGTAGCCCCTATGCCTCAGGAACAGCAGGCGCACAAGCTCAGTAGAAGAACACCTGATAACCCTCAACCTAACACAGGGTTTTCATGCACGCACGTATTTCAGCCAACTCCTCAATGGTAGGATGCTTGATGTGTGCATGGGGAGGCTTGGGGCAGAGGGTTTTTCTGAAGTCTGAGATTCCCACCACATGATAGTTTGTCACCTCCTCTAGAATGACCCAGGCTCACAGGAAGTTAATAACTCACTTTTCAGGTCACAGCATCCTCCTGAAGACACTCTGCACATTGCAAACTCCTCCTCAGTAGCATCTAACCTTGGAGATTACCAGTCACCCTACAGAAACATGGGGCAAGGACCCCTGTCCCAATAGTGGCCTAAAATGAACTTTGGGCGGTTGAGTAAACACAGGCTTTGGGCACTATGGGAGTCAGGGCAGTCTTAGGCACTTCCCAGCTTGGCCTATAGGAACACACACCCTGCTCTGAGCTATCAGTGGGATAGTAGCACAATGCTAGCTTTACCTGAGCCCTGAAAACAGTCTCTTACTCCTTCCACCAACTCATCCCAGGACCACCAGTGATCATAATACCATCATCAATTAAGTCTGCTCATGACAATCCATAGACTTAATAATTTTTATCAGTCATGACCCTCCCTACCCAAGATCAAGTCCAAAGCATTTAAAAGGACTAACAGGTCGTGTATGGTGAGGGAATACCTGCTGTCCCTCACCTCAAATCTCCTCTCTCCCAACTCTGTCCCATTCCCACCTAACCTCCACTCAGCAGTCCCGAACAACCACATCCTTTGAGTTCTAGGTCTTTGAACAGACTGCACCTCAGGGGAGCAGTACCCACCCTGGCTCTCCCTTCCCTTCACCCACTAGCCTCTGGCATTCATACTTTTCCATTTATCCTCAGCTCTCAAGATCAATGTCTCTGTACCAAGAAGCTTTCCCCAGTTCTAGATAAGGTCCAGTGCCTGTTCTGAGTATCCATGGTGTGTTCTTCCTGTCAAATCTAGGTTGTGATAGCTCGTTCATCTGTCTGCTCCATTAGATGGTAAAGTAAGTGCATCATGCAACAGTTTGTCCTGAACCCCTGCATGTGAAGAAGGAGAGAAGAAAGGAGGAGAGAGCTGAACAGGAAGAAGCCAGAAAGGACAGCAAGAGAGACAGAGGGAAATGAAGTGCAGGTCCTGCCCCTGCTCCCCTCACTGCTCCGTCCATCTTCATTCTTGGATGCATCCTCCATCTGACCTTTAGCAAGATGGATGGGATGCTATCTCCACCAAATTGAAACAGAGAAACACTGTTTAAAAGTAAAGTTAGAGCATGGAGATTTACTTTTTAAAAATCAATGTCCGTGACTAAGAAATTTACCCACGGAAATTAAGAAAAAGATCCAAATTAAGATTTCCACTGTCCTCTCTTCTGAGCCAAGGATTCTATCTGAGGAAGTATAGGGGTTAACAATCCCATCCCACCCCACCCCACTCCCATGGATCATTAGCAAACCATCTCAGGAACCAGATAATGGCACCCTTCTTTTTGTTTCAGGGTAACTGGAAGGGGCCCCCCACAGGTCTCAGGCCTGTCTCTATCACTACACTTAATTGTGTATGTCACCAAGATCCAGCACACTGGTGCCTCATAGGTTGCCAGGAACATGTCCACATTAATAAATGATCACATCCTCCTCTTGAGCAAGATTCTTCACTCAAGTGTGATGGTAAATTCTTATTTGGCTACTTGACTGGGTTTGAATCATGGTCTGGTGATCATCTGTACTTCTGAGGGTCTCTTTTGCTGATGTAGCAACCCCACCTTGAACAGAAGGCCTCAGGAGCTTCTTAGACATTAACTAAAACCCAAGAGAAAGCAGAAGGTGAGAAAATGCCCTCTCCAACCCCAAAAGAAGCCAATGCCAGGGCCATTCTGAAGAGAATGAACAGGCTCCTGTCCATTCATGGGTGGCTGTTGTCAAAGAAAGATACCTCAGCAAGTGGTGTTGGGGTTCACACCCTGATGTGTGGGCAGGAATGGAAATTGCACAGTTGTTATAGATGGTGGCATTAAGGTTCTCTGAAAAATAAAGGTGGGACTATCGTGGAATTCAGATACCCCACTTCTGGTGTGTTTCTTAAGAAAATTAAATCTTAAAGCAATGTTTTCATTACTGTGTTCACAGCAGGGCTGGTCACAGTAGCCTTGGTATGTGCTCTAGCTTCATTCACTGTCACGGTGATAAAACACCGTGGTAAAAAACAACTCAGGGGAGAAAGGACTTATTTTGGCTCACAGCTTCAGGTTACATTCCATCATTGTGGGGAAGTCACAGTGGCAGGAAACTGAGGCAGCTGTCATATCACATCCACAGTTATAACCAGAGAGAATGGAAACATACATTCTTAATGCCCAGCTTCCTTGATCTACTCTTACATAATTCAGGACCCCATGAAATGCCAGCCACATTTATGGTGAGTCTTTCCTCCCCAATTAACCCGATCATGGAACTCCCCCAGAGACATGCCTACAGGACATCTAATGCAGACGACTCCTCATTGAGACTCTTGCCCTTGGTGAATCAAAGTTGAGTTGAGGTGACAACTATTAACATATGAATAGTTGTAATGCAATATTTGATGTAATATTAAAACTCCTCTAATATGGAAACCTAAATGTTTGCCCACAAACAACTGGCTCAGTAAACTCCTATCTAGAGGAATCTGATGACTCATGCCTATAATCCTAGCACTTGAGAAGCTGAGACAGGAGGATTGCCATGAGATCAAGGCCAGAATGAGCCATACAGTGAGACCCTATATCCAAAAAGAAAAAACTAATATGTATATAGAGGCAGAATGGAATAGTATTCAGCCCTAAGTAAAGAAAACTCCATGAATGACGATGACGACATGAATGAGCGTGGATGTCCTGTTGTGAAATAAGCAAGGCACAGAGTGACAAAAATATAAGCAAAGGGTAGAAGTGTGGGTGTAGGGATCTGACAGAGTGCTGTGCAGGGAGAGGGTGGCAGAGGACTGGAAGCTCCAGTCATGAAAACAAGAATGAGCTCTGGATTCTAATGTAGTATGCTTCACAGCACTGCTCAGTGTCCTTAGATTTGCTAAGAGGAGAACTCATGAATATTCTCACCATGGAGGAGGTCCCCTGGTCAATAAGATGCTGTACCAACTAGCCTGAGGGGTGTTGTCATCTCATGATGTGTATAAAGATATGTATACATGAATAAATACCCCAAATCTATACCACTTGTGGGTCAAAATTCAACAAAGTTGGAAAAGTCATGTGCATAGGTATATACAGGTAAACTATGTACAATATAATGGTGGGTGCTCTTATAGATGAAGTATCTTGTGCATGTGGTTAGGGGATCGAGTGTGTGCATTTGGGTGTGTGTGTGTGTGCACATATGCATTGCTTTGCATGAATGATTTGGCTGTATACGTACACACACACACACACACACACACACACACACACACAATCAATGAGAACAAGACTGATGGGCACAAAAATAGTTCCCGGGAGCTACACAGCATAATCCGGATTTAGAAGAAAATAAATTATTTGATCTGTCACTGTAATGTCAGCAGGTCACTCCCAGTCTGCCAACTCTCACCCTGTTATTTCAGTCTGTGCATAAAGAGAGGCAGAGATGCAAGCCATGGAGCAGGAGCCTCTGGGGGAAGAGGGGGCAGCCTACAAAGCCTACTTGGCTCAAGGGTCTCGCTGACGCCTGTGTTTTAGATGGCTACAGCAGGAGACCAGGCAGGTAGGATTGCCTTGGGATGTCTTGACTGCCCCTTTCCCTGCTTGAAGAATGCCCCCTCCCTGAGCAGTCCTGAGCTTCCCCACCCAACATGTTATTATGCCTGGCATTGTGCAACTGTAGTCTCCGCGCTCTTGTAATCAAACATTTTCCAGCCTAAAAGATTTTCATTCTTCTGTGTGGGATAATACTTTAAGCTTTTATTGTATAATTCCTTGGGGGGACTTGAAGATCAGTAAGTGAAAGAGGGGGGCCCTATGGGATGAGAATGTGGATGGAAATTGATGGTTTATTAAAACTACATAAAGAGCCAGGATGATCCTGGATGGTGCTGGTGATGAAGGTGCTAGAAATGGAAGGATTAAAAGAAGTTCTGGGACTGGGGTATAGCTCAGTGGAAAAGGTACACGCTATCCACAAGGTCCTAGGCTCAATCTCCAGCACCAACCCAAGTAAGAAAAAAATACAGTGATGCCATAGACTCTCACAGACATAGAAGCCATGGGTCAGCCACAATGGTCTTAAAAGACAACTCTTTGTCCTACTCCTACTGACTCCCTGTAGTGCCTGGACATTGCACTCAGAAGACCCAAGGCTCCTTCATATGACCTGTGAAGTCATACACCATACCACCCCTGGCTGCATGGCCCATTACTAGCTAAGTATTGACCACTCTGACTCCAGGCCAACCCCTGCCCAAAGCCTTCTACCGATGCTGTTCAGTCTGCCTTAACTGCTCTCTTCCATATTCAGCCATGTCACCTGGCTGTCTCCCATTCACATTGTACACCTACTCCAGTGTTACTTTCTTAACTTCCATGATTGCAAACTTACACAGCCTGAGCACTGGCATCCCACTGCTGCTCACGGTTCCTCTGTGCTAATAGTGTGCAGACAGGTTGGATCTAAGAGCCTGCCATTTGTTTTTTAGCTACTAATAACCCTCAGTGATGCAGCAAACTCCCCTCCCCCGCCCCCAACCCATGCAACCCGACTAGTCTAATGGCTAGTCTAATGGCTGGATGTTGCCTTGTGGTGATAAAGCGGAAGTACAGTTCCCCTCATCTCTAGGTCTCTTCGTCACTCTATTCCAACACCCACCACAATACACAAACCACACACAAAACCACACACAAACGACATTTAATAGCATTTTTAACTGGGGAAATCAGAATAAACTGAGGCTAGGAATCCTAGTTGAGATCTGAAAATTCCAGCGTAAAGGAAGCATGTGTGAGGGGAGGAGCCACAGATCAGGCAGGGAATCATGGGAAGAAACACTGTGCCCAATGGAGAAAACGGAGACTGCGGCTAAATAAGCCCACTCTTCTGCACTTGCCATCCTCTGGTAGGAAAGCCTCTGAGCAGCCAGAGCGACCATTTCATAGGATCCAGAAAGAAAGAACCAATTTCTGGATAAAATCAAGATTTGACCATTTCCGGATGTCACTCCAAAGCTGATATCCTGAGAACATTGGTATTTGTTTTCTCCCGTCCTCCCAGTCATGTCTCATCTCCGCTCCGAAGGAAAGCCACAACAGAATTTATAGCTTTGCTGAAAACTCACACACACACACACACACACACACACACACACACACACACACACACACGCATGCACGCACGCACGCACGCACACACGCACGCACATGTATATAATACATATACCATAAACAATCATGGGAAACAAACTGTTGCATTTAATCTGCTTAAGTGTGAACCTTCAGTGACTCAGTATCTTCTCCCAAAAGTTCTTGTCCACGTCAGTAAAGACAAAGGTGTCCTTGATCCACTAACAGCAAGAACAAGCTCGGGACAAGCCTGCGTGACACAGAAGTGCAAGGAGCTAGAAGCCAGGAGCTAGAGGAGCTGAGGACTCGGCAGAGTCAGGTAGAGACACTGGCTGAAGAACATGACAAGAACCACGACAGACGCTCCATCAACACTCACCACCGGTCTGTCGTGAGCTCATTTCTCTGTCCTCCAGACCATCCTGAAACACAGCCTCCTGCCCTAAGAATGCAGCCAGTTCCACCTGTCTCGCCTACATAACTCAACAGTCTATAGAATTTTAATAAAAGCAGTGACACATCCACAGCAATATCATTCCTCCCCTAACAATGGATATGAGTGTGTGGTAGTCTCCCCATGCTAGACCCGTTCTCTGACCTTGTGGCAACCCATCGAGAGGGATTTCTATCATTATCCCTGGATGGGCATGAGAACCAAGGCACAGAAAGGTAAAGTCGCTGCAGCGTTGAGTAGAGTTTCCATTCTCGTCGTTTCTCCCCAGTAAGCCTACAGTCTTCCCTAGCCCCAACTATCCATGCTGATGAAACCTGCTTTCCGCATTCAACAGCAACCACAGAAGAGGCCCCATTATGCAGATAAATATTAGCTGCCTTCCTCCTCTTTCTCCTTTTGTTCCTCCTCTCCTCTTCCTCTCACTTTATGAAACAAAACTACCAGGCAGGTGTGAAGCCAAGACAGGAAGTACCCCTGATGCCATGCAGCATAGCTCAGTCAGGACTGTCATGCTTACTATATGGTGTGTGGCAGCATGCCTGGCCCTTACCAATGCCAGTAGCAGGCTCACCCATTCCCCCAGCTATGACACCCCAAAACGTCTTCAGCTATCATCACATTCCCCACCCCCCATGGAACACCAAAAACACCAGTGTGAAGATACGGTTTGTCTAAATCCTCCCCCGTGGTCCACAGTAACCTATCTTCTCACCTTGGCTCCTCACATCTTCCAAGCCCCACCTCTTGCTGCACGTGTATGCAGCACAGAGGTATCTCTGCTTTCTGAAATAGCCCAGAATGCTCTGTTTCAAGGCTTTCAGTGTTAATTCCTGTAGGAAATTTGTGAATCTGGGGAGACAACAAATAAGATAGGAATGGGGAAATAAACGTTATATATGATGCTCTCAACCCCACAGGGCTGCAGGGCTCAGTACGTGCCCAGCGTGGGAATGTGCTCAGAGAAATAAAATTCTCCAAAAGCACTGGGGTTGCAGCCCAGCGGCGGAGCACTTCCCCGGAGTATGCAAGGTCCTGGGGTCCACCCCCAGCACTGGCAAACGAACACTCTCAACAGTCACATCAGCTACTTATGTACCTACTAAGTGGGAGCTAGTTAGTTATTGCCTCATGTATATATAATACACTCTGCTTCCTCTAACCCTTGTGCGGAAAGAAAAATTATCATCCTGCAGGCAACATGTCGGTCTGGGCTTCGCTGAAGTTGAACATTTGTTCAGCTCAAGCTAGGCAAGAGAGGGCAAGGGACCAACCACAGGAGCCATTGAACAGGACAAGCAAGCAGCTGAGACAGTGAGAGGAGACACAGTAGAGCAGTTTTCAGATGTCCTTAAGCAGCCAGGGACCCAGGACTCCCAGGACCAAATTCTTGGCTATAAGCCCAAGGCCAGTGAGAGTTCCTCTGGCTCTAAAATTCTATCATGATTCTCCCCTGTTGCTTCCCCTAAATCTTTGTCTGACCTAGGTGAGAAGAAGTTGGCACTTAATCAAGAAGCTGAGAAAGGATTGCTTGAGAATACAAGGAAGATGAACTCGCAAGCAGTACTCACCCCATCATCAGACCCCCATCTTCTCAGCCAATACCAAATGAATATCATTCAGATTGGTAACTGAAGTGAGTGGGGGAAGGAACAGTCATGAACTTCTGCTTAGCAAGCTAAAAGGTCCATCAGTTTGAGGAGAGGAGCAAAGTTAATAAGGAAGAAACAATGAAAATGCTCCTATTGGCCACATGCTTTGAGATTACATCATCAGAGGATGTGCTGAAGTCAACAGGTTCAAAGCAGAGAACAAAGTACAGACCATCACTGACATATAAAGTGGCCAGCAATCTCAAAGCCCTTGGCCCTAGTTTTGTAAAAATACTTTCACATCAACAATAAAAAAACATGCAATTCTGACCAGCAACTCTAATATCCACACCAGGCAAGCTAATTGTCTGAAAGCTGTAACAATCCTGGAAGCTTTGGTTGTTATTTGTTCCCAGGTTAGGAAACTGAGACCCAGGGGAGTTTGGTGGCCTTCCCAAAGTGTCACAAGTGTTACCCCCCTGTAAGAGCCAGGGGTACATACCTCTAAGCTCAGCTATGAGGATCTGAGTTCACATTTTCTCCCACCACAACACAATATCCACCAAGCCTAAGGCTCTCTTGTGTTAGTCTCATGAGCAGCAGAGTCCCTCTCTGCTTCCTTGACTGATTATCACAGGTGTCCTAGAGTCCTAGAAAAAGAGAGACAAGGACCACTCAATACCTGCCCATCCATGTACTTCCCAGCACTAATCATAGCCAACAATATAGGAAACCAGCCCAAATGACCATCAACAGATGAGAGGATAAAGAAAAGGTGGCATATTGTATATATATATATATATATATATATATATATATATATATATATATACGCACACACACACACACACACAGTGGAATCCTACTCAGCCAAGAAGAAGAGTTAGATTATACTATATGTAGGAAACTGGATCGAACTTGATATCATGGTAAGCAAAATTAACCAGAAAGACAATCACTGCATGCTTTCTCTCATATGTGAAGTCTAGATTTCAGTATATATGTATATGAGCTATATAGACACAGATAGACAGACAGACAAATAGGTGATAGATAGGTATGTTATATAGAGATATACATATAATACAATACATTGGTATATATAAATCAATATAATTGCATGCAAAAACATGTGCTGGAAAGACAGCTCAGCAGCTAAGAACAGTTACTTCTCTTATATAAGACCCAAATTTGGTTCTCAACACCTATGTCATAAAGCTCACAACTGCCTGTAACTTCTGCTTCAGAGAATCTGATGCCTTTTTCTGGGCTCCATCTGTACTCTGTGTGTGTGTGTGTGTGTGTGTGTGTGTGTGTGTGTATTTACACATACAATTTTTTCTAATATTAAAAAGAAAATATAAAATCTAAAGAGCAGAAGTTGGGCTGGAGTCTCAGTATGCATCGCCAGACCTCCTGCCTCCTAGCCTGTGGCTCATTGCACTCCACTGCTTGGTGTGCACGGCCATTGGGGGTGCATTTTATAAAAGGTGGCAGTCACAGGCCATAGGCCATGCAAATTCAATGTTCCTGCTAAGCTGCCCATCTGAGGGTGAAATAGTGTTTTAAAGCGAATGAGGAACAAGAGAGAATAATGGAGAGAGGAGAAAGACAAAGTATGGCACATTAACCTCAAACACCAAATCTAGACTTAGTTGTGTGGATGAGTGGGGCTGTGTGGGTATGGGGGTGGGGAGCAGTTGTAGGGGGAGAGGGGAGGGGTAGAAGATGAGTAGAAGGGCATGGCATGGAAGCATAAAGAAGACTATATGAGGTAAGGAAGAAGTCTGGGAGAGGAGGCGGCAGGAAACAGACCTGAATACTGTATAATGGCATACCTGTATGATGTCATAATGAGACCCATAATTTTGTATGCCAACTAGAATCATCATGTGATACACTAACTAAAATCCATAGAAAACTGGAGCATGCAAGAGCCACACACCATCAGGGGAGGCAACAGGGATAGCCAGATGAAAACTACACATCTCTCTGCTCTTCTCTCATGACAAAAGTGTCTGAGATGGAAGCATGAGGAGATGGTGATTTTTCAGATGGGTGGCTTAGCAGGAACATTGAATTCATCTGGCCTGTCCAGTTTTATAAAGTGCACCATCTAATGTCTGTACAGACCATGCAGTAAAGTACAATGATCCATAGGCTATGGGGAAAGAAATTTAGTGACCTGTAGTAAGACTCCAGCTAGCTGCGACTCTCTGGTCTCAATGTCTGAACCCCAGTTGCTGTCTCTGGACCCACTACCTGAACCCCAGCTTCTGTTCTCTGGACACACTACCTGAACTCCAGCTGATTCTCTCTGGACCTAACTGCCTGAACCCCAGCTTCTATCTCTGGACCCAGCTGCTACTCTCTGGAACTCAAGTGTTTAAGACCTTAAGTCTGACTTTGTTTATCTTTCTATTCAAATGGGGTGAGCCACCTACGTCATGACTCAGCAATGAGACCAGCACAGCCCCTCACACAGTGAAAAGATGGAATTGTGAGAAAACAAAGCAGGTTACTATTAGTGTCACCCTGCTCTCCTCTAAACTCCCAGAAACCAGTAGTAGCCATCAAAGACCCCATTGCACAGGAAAGGAAACTGAGGCCTAAAGAAATGACATAGTGCACAATCTCAAAGCAGAGTTAGGACATAGACTAGTCCAGAATCCAAGACTCAGAACACCCTGTTTCTACCACCACCACCTTCATATTTTCCCATATTTACTCAAATTCTGGACAGGAAACTCTTAAACCATGTTTCACAGAGCCCTGGCATTTGGACAAACTGGCATACAATAATCAGATTGCTGAGTTGCTTCAAAGAAGTGCACAATGATCATGTCCCACAGTCCCAACCATCACCTCTTTTCCCCTATTACAAAGGCACTACAGGCTGGGGGATAGAAGAGCAATGCCTGATGCCTGTCCTCCCTCCTTTTGGAGTTCTTTTGATGGCCTGGCACAGTGCCTAAGAGAGCCCTGGCTATCAGGGGGAACCAAGGCCAAGGCCAGTCCTGGTTCTTCAGAACCCAAGGTAGGTCTACAGTCCTCCCTCCCATGCATTCCATCTACAGCCACAGTAGCTCCTCTTCCCAGAAGCTGCCCTGGGGTCCTATCAAGTCACAGCTGAGACCAATCCCAGCCTCCACTCTGGGATGACCCAGCCCAACCAACTCATCTCTGTATCTTTTACCAGTCCATGGTTTAGTCTGCTTTGGTCCCCCAAAATTCCAACTGTACCTAATGCTACTGAGACAAAGACTATGTAGAAATGTCCTAGCCCCCATCAAAGAAGTTAGAAACTCCCTCCTGCCTAAAGGTCCCACTCAGTCCTGAAAGCATGACTGGGCTCTGAGAGCCTATGTTCCTTTAGAAGTAGAGATAGATATCTTGGAGATCTATTCTAGGTGCCTGCCCTACCAATGCTCAGGTCCTGCTACCAAGCCCAGGTATTAATAGAATGGTCCTATACCCAGAAAACTCTACATAGCCCTGAGAAGGATGTGTAATAACAGGGAATAGTATGCCTGATGGTCAAGAGGAAATATAAACAGCTCATCTTATAAATGTACATTCAGTGTGGGTCATTTATGCATGCATAAATATGATGCACACTTCCTGTGTATATGTGTGCATGTGTGTTCATATAAGGGATGGCATGCATGTACATATACAAACATGCAGAGTACAGAAGTCAACCTTAGGTGTTGTTCCTCAGACACTGTCCACCTTATTTTTTGAGATAGTATCTCCCCCTGAACCTAGAGCTGCCAATATATAATATGTGTGTGTGTGTGTGTGTGTGTGTGTGTGTGTGTGTGTGTGTATATATATATATATATATGTTTGTGTGTGTATACATATACATGAACATATGCCTTTATGAATGATAAATAAACCAAATCCACCATTGAGTTTTATCAGTATATTTGTTAAAGTAATCCTCTTTGCTCACATCACTGACTCTCTACTTCACCCTGTCCTATACAGCTGTTCTCTTAAATTCATAAAGAGCTGGTTCCAAGAGCCTTGGGGATACAAAACTCTGTAGGCATTCACACCCTCCAATTGAGCATCATGGGAGCAAAGGTCTTGAGACATCAATCTTGGAAATATGAGTGAGAATTTCCAGAAAGATGCTGTGTCTGCAAAGGCTGATTGATTAATCCGAACTTCAGTGATAAGGAGAGCTTGAGATGTTGCAGGTCCAGAGTCTAATTACAATTTATCATGTGCTATTATTAGCCTATTAAAAAGTTATTCCTTGTCCACCTCTGTGACAGACCTAACGTCCTATAACTAACAGATGAAGTCAGACCTAACATCCTGTGGCCAGCAGATTTAAAAAACCAAAATCTTTGGAATGCATTAACTTAACTCTAATTTCTACTAATCAAAGGCTTAAGAATGACATAGATAACAGCTAGTGCTTATAGCTGAGGTTTCTCCACTTGGCTGTAACCCACCTTTCTGATACTTCAGAAAATGTCTTGATTTATGACTTTCTTTGTTCTGTTACTATAAAAAAAAATCTTTGTGAAACTACTTCCATGTGGGGACATAGAATTTGGGGTAATCAAAATTCATGTTCCAACACCATGTTCAAGCATATTTGGATCCAGAGTAACTATTCCCTTTGAGGTAAGGGTTGAGTTTTCACATCAACTGATGCACACATCTTTTCTAGCTCCTCTACCATGTGAGATCAAAATGGGAAAAGAACAGATGCTCAAGAGGTGGTGACAGAGAGAATGTGGGGACTCTAAGACTTGCACAGGCAGAAACTTAGAATTTGGTTCTAGAGAAACCACCAGTGGTGAGACTACCACCTACCAGAAACATGGCAGAGTGATGAGTGACAGAAAATGAAAGAAGGACAGTCATAATGGGTGGAAATGGACATGGAGTGAGATGTAGAGCAAGAGGGAAACTTGAACTTAGCTGAGCTGGACGTCACATTGTAAGCTTCTATGAGAAGAGCCCCAAGGAGTTATGCAGCAGGGAGTCATCTTGAGAAGGTCATCTGAGTTATATGATGATAAGTCATCTTGAGAAGGTCACCTGACCTATGTGATGGTGATCCATCTTAAGAATGTCACCCACGCAAGCTGGGTACTTTGGAATTATTTTTTTCTCCAAGAACACACAGAAAATACACCTACACTGGGACCCAAGTACATTCAGCACAACCACCACTGAAGCATTAGAGAATTTTTTTCAGTAAGATCAGGGTCAGATAGACATAGCTGAGGGCAGCTTGTTTTCCCTTTCCTGGCAACTTAGGCTGGCACTGTGGCTTGCTTGGTAGAGTACTTGCCTGGCATGCACAAAGCCTGGCCTCCATCTCTAACACCAAATACACAGTGTGTTATAATACAAGCCTGTACTCTCAGCATTCAAAAGGAAGAGGCAGAAGGATGGATATGTAATAGTCATCCTCTACTATGGAAAGAATTTGAGGTCAACCTGAGCTACATACAACCCTGTCTCAAAACAAACAGAAGGGCTGGAGAGATAACTCGGCAGTTAAGAGCATCAACTGCTCTTCCATAGGTCATGAGTTCAAATCCCAGCAACCACATGGTGGCTCACAACCATCTGTAATGAGAAACAAATAAAAAAAAACCTATGGGCTAAAGTAAGTGGGCCCAGAGGAAGAGGACGGGGGTGGGGGTGGAGCAGTGGCTGGAACAAGCAGGGCTGGAGCAAAAGGGGGAAGGGAAGTGGGGGAAAAACAGAAACCTAACATCTTATGGGTATGACTAAAAAAAAAAAAAGGCAGAATATGAGCAGGTGCAAGTAGAGAAGTAGCCTCAGAGAGCCATAGTCCTGGGTAATACAAGACCTGTAACCCCTCCACCCTGCACACCTTGCACCCTCATCTCCAGATGAGCATCACCAGAGCCCCAGGATCCTGACATATCGCTGAGCTCATGCCAGAGAATCTTGAGTACATGAAGATAATCTGTCTGAAATGAATACCAGTCAAAAGAATTTTGATTCTGTATGAACAGAGAAATGAAGCTTTTCCAACTAGCCCCAGTCCCACCGCCAGCTCCAGAGCATTCCCTCTGACACACAGATGAGTAACAACCACAGAAGGAAGCTATGACTATCCTCTTTGCTTCTATCACAAAAACAGAAAAGTAAGAGAATAGGAAGGAGAGTAGGAAGAGATAGGAGGGGGCACACTTGCTCTCAGAATGGCACCAGTGGATACAATGTATTCTTTTTCCTTTCCTTATTTTTTTTGGGGGGTTACTTTTTTATTTTTAAGTATGTGTTTGTGTCTACATGTTAGTATATGTACATGTGCAATGCCTGCTGAGGCCAAAAGAGGGCATCAGATCCCACGTGGCTGGAGTTGCAGCTGGTTGTATGCTGTCGGGCAGGAGTTGCAGCTGGTTGTATGCTGTCGGGCAGGAGTCCTGAGAACTGAACTCTGTCCTCTGCAAGAGCAAAAAGTGCTCTTAATGTTGAACCATCTCTCCAGTCCACTTCTTTTACATTTTACAACTTTCCCTTTACATTTTTTTTAGTTTTATTGCATTATAATGAGAAAAGTTACATGATTTCAATTTACTTGAATTTGTTAACATTTAAAAACATATTTTAAGTAAATAGAATTAAATCACATTCTTGTTTTCCTATTGTACCCCAACTCCTCCCAGAAACACCCCCTCATCAATACCTACAATACCTTTTTTGTCACGTTCTTTAAAATTTATAAAATATTATAACAATAAAAATGAGTATTATAAAAGTTGTTTGATATAAAACAACAATCAAACAGTCTTATGTAGATGCTTGTCTACAGCAATACAGAAAACACATATGTTTTTCTCAATATGAATTTTAAATAACTCCAAATATATTAACTGTATATTTCAAAATAATACATCACTACTAATATTTTCTTAAATGAACATAAATATATAAAGTGATTTTGTTTATTTGTTTGTTTTGCATTTAGTAGAGCTTAAAATCTTAGCTCTTACTGTGGTAACTTGAAACGAGTTACAAACATCAAGCAAAGCAGTCAGTCTTACTCTTTGTTGTTCTTTTACAAACCCTCTCCCAATTTAATTGTATACATTTCTTTTGGGTATATAAATACTTTTAAAATGTGTAAGCTGTTCTGAAAAACATTAAATAAACAATACTACTAATAGAGAGGCTGAGATAGGAAAAGCAAGATCTCAAGACCATTATGTCGTACACAGCAAGACACTGTCACAAACAAACAAGCTGAAAGTGTATATGGATTGTATAATATTGGACCTATTTCTCCAGTTACCAAATTAGAGAAAGCACTGGATGACAGTCAATAAATTTCTAATTCCTCCTATTTTTGGATTTCAATCAATTAGGATATGTTGATAATATTAATTTTCATATTAAGATATTAAGAAAAAGTTACTTCCTGTTGTTACTTCCTGTTGTTTTTGTTGTAAGAGGTAGAATTAGGTTTGTGTGGATTTGTTGAAAGATTACTTTCTTGCTTCTTCTAGGGTGTAGTTTTGCTCCTTATGTTGATGTTTTCCATCTATTATCTTTTGTAGGGCTGGATTTGTGGAAAAATTGTATGTAAATTTTGTTTTATCATGGAATATCCTGTTTTCTCCATCTAAGGTAATTGAGAGTTTTGCTGGGTATAGTAGCCTGGGCTGGCATTTGTGTTCTCTTAGGGTCTGTATGACATCCGCCCAGGATCTTCTAGCTTTCATAGTCTCTGGTGAGAAGTCTAGTGTAATTCTGATAGGCCTGCCTTTATATGTTACTTGACCTTTTTCCCTTATTGCTTTTAAAATTCTTTATTTACTGCATTTGGTGTTTTTATTATTATGGGACAGGAGAAATTGCTTTTCTGGTCCAGTCTATTTGGAGTTGCATAGGCTTCTTATATGTTCATGAGCATCTCTTTCTTTAGGTTAGGAAAGTTTTCTTCTATAATTTTGTTGAAGATATTTACTGGCCCATTACATTGGGAGTCTTTACTCTCTTCTATACCTATTATACTTAGGTTTCGTCTTCTCATTGCATCCTGGATTTCCTGGCTGTTTTGGGTTAGGAGCTTTTTGCTTTTTGCTTTTTGCATTTTCCTTGACTGTTGTGTCACTGTTTTCGATGGTGTCTTCTACCCCTGAGATTCTCTATTCTATCTCTTGTATTATGTTGGTGATGCTTGCATCTACAATTCTTGATTTCTTTCCTAGGTTTTCTATCTCCAGGGTTGTCTCTCTTTCTTTCTTTTTTTTTTTTTGTTGTTGTTGTTGTTGTTGTTGTTGTTGTTGTTTTTCGAGACAGGGTTTCTCTGTGTAGCCCTGGCTGCCCTGGAAGTCACCCTGTAGACCAGGCTGGCCTCGAACTCAGAAATTCACCTGCCTCTGCCTCCCAAGTGCTGGGATTAAAGGTGTGCGCCACCACTGCCTGGCCTCTCTTTCTGATTTCTTTTTTGTTTCTATTTCCATTTTTAGGTTCTGGATGGTTTTGCTCATTTCCTTCATCTGTTTGATTGTTTTCCTGTAGTTCTTTAAAGGATTTTTGTGTTTCCTCTTGAAGAGCTTCTAGCTGTTTACCTGTGTTCTCCTGTATTTCTTTGAGGGTGCTATTTATGTCTTTCTTAAAGTCCTGTATCATCATCATGAGAAGTATTTTTATATCTGAATCTTGTTTTTCTGGTGTGATGATGTGTCCATGGCTTGCAATGGTGGGAGTATTGGGTTCTGATGATGCCAAGTAACCTTGGTTTGTGTTGCTTATATTCTTACACTTGCCCCTGCCATCTGGTTATCTCTAGTGCTACCTGCCCTTGCTAAATCTGACTGGAGCCTGTCCTTCCTGTGATCCTGGTTATGTTAGAACTCCTCAGAGTCAAGCTGTCTCTGTGATCCTGTGATTCTGGGATCCTGTGACCCTGGGATTATTAAAGTACCTGGGAGTGGAGCTTCCTCTGAGTGTTTTGGAAATGACTGCAGAGTTTGCACCCAAAGTCTGCTCAGGGCATCAGCCAGCCCAGACAGACTGGAAGCAACCCAAGCCACTGGGCTGGCAGAGTTTCTGTGTGCCTGGGTCCTGCTGGTCCCAGTTACTCCCGGTGTTGGAGTTGTCCAGATGTTGTCTCCTCCTCACCTCTGATCCTAGGCATGTTAGAGCACCTGGGAGTGGAGTTTTCTCTGGGTATTGTGGGACCAGAAGGAACCTGAGCCACTGGGCTGGCAGAGTTCCTGTGTGCCTGGTCCTGCTGGTCCCAGTTAATCCCTGTGTTGGAAGAGATGTTGTGTCCACCTCACCTCTGATCCTGGGCGTGTTAAAGCGCCTCCCTTTACATTTTCTAAGTGGTTCATAATGCTTATACCCTTCTCTTGTTTTCTTCCAATCATAGTTTTTTTTTCATTATTTATTTTCCCTCTCTATATGGTCTCCATTGACCTCCATTCCTTGTCTTCCCAGCTTTCACTATTCACTATTCTATTTCCCATCATTCTTTACTCTTAAATTTTTATTTTACTTTTAAAAGATTTTTTATTTATGCTACTTCTCTTATGACCAATCTTGTATTAATGTTATTAGGTCTGTGCATATCATGGGTTTATATTTCTTTTTACTTAATTTCTGTGCCCAGAAATTAAGTTATTTGACACTGTTACTAGCATGTGTTTTCTCACATCTAAGACACACTGCTATACTTTTACCCCTACACTACATCAGACAGGAGACAAGGACTCTGGCTCTACACATGCAATGGGCTGCAATAAAACGGTGCCCATGCAGGTTCCATTTTCTTTGTCAATGACTACAGGAGTAAACAGAGAGGACATACCCTAGATATACCACTGTATACATGACAGCTGCTCAATCTGCTGGAAGTGTTATGACTGTGGAAGACTCACACAAAATCCAGGACCCTAAAGCTCCTGATAGCATGTAGTGTCAAAAATAGACTAATTACAAAAAAAAAGAGAGAGAGAGAGAGAGTGATGAGGAATCATATATTTGGTGGGAAATAGTCACTACTTCAAAGCAGTCTTCTGAAGCCCAGAAAACCTTCTCACAAGAACACTAGTCCTCAAAAAGTCTCTCACATAAAGCATAAGAGATGCCTGCCCCCATAGAAGCATCAATCTCAACACAGAAACAGAGGAACTATGCAAAAAAAGCAGCATGATTGATCAAAACATTCATAATTTTCTGGCAAAAGCTTCCCAGTCATTGAAGTAGATGCAATCGAGAATGCGGAGTTTAAAGAATGGTCTAAAAAATATCAATTAATTCCAAGGAAATAAAGAAAAACAACTGAACAGTTTAAAGAAGACAAGGCAGGGTATGAGTGAGATCAATTTAAAAAAGAAAAAGAAAACAGAGCTTGACAAAGAGCCCAGTAGAAATCTCAGGAATGAAAGTTGAATAAGTCTCATTTAAAACTTCAGCATGGTCTCACCAAGGAAACATTTCAGGACATACAGACAAGCCTGAATCAATAGAAGATGCAGGGGAAAAAAAGACATGGGCTGCAGAGAGAGCTGAGTGTTTAACAGTATTGTCTGCTTTTCCAGAGGGCCTGAGTATGATTCCCAGCACCAATGTCAGGTGACTCACAATGCCTACAACTCCAACTTCAGAGGATCTAACATCCTCTTCTGACCTTCACAGGCATCTGCAATCACATGCATAGGCACAAACATATGCCTATAATTAAACATAAAAATAAAATCTTTTAAAAGAATAAAACATGAAGAAGAGATTTGCAGTATTTGAGGGACATAATTAAACAACCAAATATCCATGTTTTAGGCTCAAAATATTTAAAGATCTAATGAAAAGTATATAAAACATAACCAGTGAAGAAGCAGCAGAAATTTACCCCAAGTTTGGAGGGAAAAATATCAC
Source organism: Mastomys coucha (assembly GCF_008632895.1). Taxonomy (NCBI): domain Eukaryota; kingdom Metazoa; phylum Chordata; class Mammalia; order Rodentia; family Muridae; genus Mastomys; species Mastomys coucha. The sequence goes on along the minus strand of NW_022196911.1, from coordinate 50,722,521 downwards.
TGTCCTGGTACAGAGGACATTTAGAACTCCTAATAGACTTAATAGAAAAGAAACACTGACCACATCCTACTTAAAATACTAAGAGTATAGGACAAAGGAAGAATGACAAAGGTCACAAAGGAGACATGCTGAAGAGTTTACAAAAGCAAAAAGCAAACTTGGGACAACAGATTTCTCAACAGATACTCTGAAGAACAGAAGAACTTGCACTAAAATGTTTCAGGATCTAAATGAAAATAACCACCAAACTAAATTACTATATTCAACAGTTAACCTTCAGAACCAACGAAGAAATAAAGACCTTCCAAGATGAGTATAGAGTAAAGGGATTGTGCCCGCTAAGCCACCTTGGCAGGAGATACTTAAATGAGTGCTGGCAGAAAAGATAAACACACACACACACACACACACACACACACACACACACACACCATAAGCACAGGAAATTCTTGGCAGAGGGGTACCTGTGTAATATCTGCACTATGGATGTGGAGGCAGTAGGATCAGGAGTTCAAAGTCAGTCTCCAACACAGCAAGTGTGAGGCTAGCCTGAGCTACATGAGACCTTGTATCAAAATAACAGAATAATTAGGTCCTGAGTCTTTTTTTTTTTCTTTTTTAGGTTTTCCGAGACAGG
>NW_022196911.1:50721341-50721652 GCF_008632895.1 Mastomys coucha | reverse complement strand
AAAAAAAAAAAACAGAAAAAAGCAAATAAGCAAAAGCACACAGGAAACAGGAAACACTGCTAAAATGTCAACAAGGAAAAAAATCAACATTAGAAAAATAAAGTATGAGGAAGTAGTTCACACCTTGCAAGTGCAACCTTGAAAGTAAATGACCTTCATTATTCAATTAAAGACAAGGCTGGTTGACTGAATTTTAAAAACCAAGTCAAGGGCTGGAGAGATGGCTCAGTGGTTAAGAGCACTGACTGCACTTTCAGAGGTCCTGAGTTCAGTTCCCAGCTACCACATGGTGGCTCACAACCATCTGTAAT
>NW_022196911.1:50700433-50721331 GCF_008632895.1 Mastomys coucha | reverse complement strand
GTTCCCAGCACCCACATAGTGTTGTTCACAAATGCCTGTAACACCAGCTTCAGGGGATCCAACACCCTCTTCTGGCCTCCATGAGCACATGTATACATGTACACACACACACACACACACACACACACACACATGATTTAAATCAATTCTTTGCAGCTTGCAAGAAACACATCTCATCAGCAAAGATACAAACTACAGATGAGAATGTGAAGATTGATAGTCTTTGAAAATTGAATCCAATCATAGTAGTTGTGCTCATGTAACAGACTTGAAGTCAAAATAAATGAGAATAGAGAAAGATTATCACTACATACAAAAAAAAAGTCACTCTGCACATATGTAAAATACAAATGTTATGGACATAAAGGGGCAGTTTGGCCCAAGATAATAATAGCCTGACATGATTACACTATGCCAGTTCAACAAATAATAAATCATGGCAGGAAACAGAATCAATAAAGAAACATCAAATTAAACTACATTATAGATCAAATGGGCTTAACAGAGATAAATTGAATATTTTACCCAACTGAGTGCTCTTTTTAACAGTTCATAAAGTAGATAACATTCATAACACAAGGCAAATTTTAATATATAGGAAAAACAGACAATGTCAATTTTTTGGCATTTCTTTGGATCATAACAGGTTAAAACTCGAAATTCAGAGTAATAGAAACTATTCAGATACATAGAGATTGAACAATACAATATTAAATAACACCTAGGCAATTAAATAAATCAAAGGTGAAGTTAAATTTTCTAGAATCAAATGAAAACAGAAATAGCAGAATGTGTGAGATACATCAAAAATAATTGTGGGGGAATTTTTATAGCTATGAGTGCCTACATCTTATAAAAAAAAAAACCACAGAGATCTCAAATAAATAACCTAATGATACCTTCTAAGGCTTTAGAAAAATAAGATCAAGCTTAATTGAAACCCACAAGAAAGAAAGAGATTATAGATACCAGGACTGAAGTACAGAGTTAGGTGTAAAAGGATACAACAAAGGACCCATGAAACAAAGATTTGGACCTTTGGGAAAAATGAATGATAGTGACAATCCCTAACTCAAACCGACCAAAAGAGAGAAGAATCAAATAGTTAGACTTGAAAGGAGGACAGTACAGCAGACATCACTGAAAAACTGAAAGGGGATATTACAACAGCTTCCACTGAAATACAGAAAATTATCAGTCAATATTTTGAAACTTTATCCATCAACAAATTTGAATTTTTTCCCAGAAGAAACGGGTAAACTTCACAATGTACATGACCCACCAAAACTGAACCAAGAGGAACCAAAAACAGCCTAAAAGTATTCATAACAAGCAATGAGACTGGCTCATCAATTACAAGTCTCCCAACAAAGATCACAGAGGAGGGCATAATGTAAGAGCCAGAAGTGAGGAGGAGTGCTGTGAAATACTATCTTGAAGACATAAGTGACTAAAGCCCTAATGAGTTCACAGCAGTCCTACACAAGATCAAGCCAGTCAGCACTGCAGCATGACCTGACCCTCTTGATACTATAGCACATAGAATAACTGGAAATCGGGTCTTGTGGTGCCTCCAACGATGATCCTTTTATTCAAGGTTGTTTTATCTACTTGAGGACTTCATGTTTTCCTGAGAATTTTAGAGTTATATTTTCTATTTCTGCCAAGAAATAGTTTCTTGTCATAAGTAGTTTTAATGGGGGCTGAACTGAATCTGAATCATTTTCAGTAATGTGACCCATTGGGCCATATTCTGCCAATCCACAAACATGGGGGTTTCCTCCATCTTTAGTGTTGTCTTCAGTGTCTCTGCTCAGTGTTTTATAGCTTGCACTGTAGAAGCCTTCCCCTTTTTGATGCATGAATATTTCTGGGTATTTTCTTCTTTGTGAGCTATTGTAAATGGATTTATTTTTCCAGTACCTTTCTAAGCAGGCTCATTACTGAGGTATGTTGATGTACTTTGCTAAATTCTCAGAACTAAGTCTTTTGGTGGCTCTAGAAAAGAAGTGACATCAAAGTAGAAAGGGGATAGTTGAGGCAAGGAAGATTAGGGGTGGTGAGAAAAATGAGTTAATGTGGACAGATATAATCAAAGAACATTATAGGAATAAAAGATCCAATGAAACCCAGTGTCACATGCTATAAGTATATAATAGCAAAATTATAAAAACTGGGACCAAAGAGACAGCTCAGAAGCTAAGAGCACTGGCTGCTCTTTCAGAGAACCCAAGTTCAATTCCCAGTACCCATATGGCAGCTCCCAACTCCAGGGGTTCCAAGGCACTCTTTTGACCATCTCAGATACTGAACACAAAGAACACACACATTCATGAAGGCAAAATACTCATATGCAAAAAAAAAATGTTTTAAGTATATGTAATTTTAATCTGTGCTAGAAAAATGAAAATCGGAAATCAACTAAAACACTTGAAATAAGTTTTTAAGTATTTAAAAGATAAAATGCCATAGGATTTGCATAAGCCATTTGTATCCTCCCATATACTTATATAGGTTCTAGGTGACTTATAATACCTGACAGAATACAAATGCCTCCTAAATAACTGATATGCTGTTGGAAATAGTTACAAGAGTCTGTACATTTCCAATTCACACTGTTTTTTTCTGGAATTTTCTATGTGGAATTCAGAAAGTCCCACCTCACCCCAACTCCCATCACCAACAGACAGGTATTGAGCTTAGATCTTCTGGGGGTGGGAGATGAGATGCCTGACAGAAGTCTCAGTCTCTGTTCTTTGAAAGAGGCTGCTTGGGGTGTAGCTCTATGTCCGAATGAAAATACTCAAATTCAGAATCACTGGATGCTAGAGTTTGGAGACCCTCAACCACAACCAAGTCCAGTGTTTTCCAAATGATTCTACAAGGGGTCAGTGAGATGGCTCAGCAGGTGAAGGAGTCTTCTGCCAAGTCTGATGACCTGAGTTCGATTCCCAAGACCTACATGGTGGAAGGAGAGAAGCTGACTCCCATGGGCACAACACACCTGTGCCCTCAGATGCAAAATAATACTGGTGCAATATTTACAGTCTTTGATGCTTCTACAGAGGTCTAGGGTTCTATGTAGATATAGGAGGCAGGATTCCACAAGCCTGGTTAGAGACACAAGCAAGAATGCTAAGTAAGCCAACCTGGCACCCATGTTTCCACCTGGGCACCCCTAATATGATTAATTTAAATATTGAGATTACAAATAGTCTGAATCTACAATCTGAAAACTGAGGTGTCATTCGAGCCCTTCTTTCTGCCCAAGAAAATAATAAAGCTTTGGAGGAATGTTCTCAGGGTCCTGACAGAACCAGTTTAGGACACTCTCGTGCACACACACACACACACACACACACACACACACACACACAGAAAGAGAGAGCGCCTGCCATGAAACTTGTGTGTACATGTGTGCATAGGTGTGTGTGTGTGTGTGTGTGTGTGTGTGTGTGTGTGTGTGTGTGTAAGAGAGAGAGAGAGAGAGAGAGAGAGAGAGAGAGAGAGAGAGAGAGAGAGAGAGAGAGAGAGGAGAGGAGGAGAGAGATTCCATCCTGGCTGTCCTGGGACTCTCTTATGTAGACTAGACTGGTCTCAAACTCACAGTGATCCACCTGCTTCTGCCTCCAAGTGTAGGACTAAAGGCATGTACCACTATGCCCAGCTATAATAATTACTAATTTTATTACTTCATGTGTACTGGAGTTTTGCCTACAGTCACACATCAGATCTCCTGCAACTATAGTTAGAGTGTGGCCCTGAAAGTGCTGGAAATTTAATCCAGGTCCTCCAGAAGAATAGCCAGTGTTTAACCATTGACTCATCTTGCCAGCCTGGTGCCCTGATGCTCTTGACCCTCCAGGCTCCACAGTATTTACAGGGCTTATCACAGTGTCTCTCTAGCCATGGTTCTTGGGTTTCTAATAGCTAAAGCCCCTGAGAGTTGTTTAAAATACTCACTCTGGGTTTCTAGCCCACATGACCTAAAACCTGTCACTGGGATCTCCTGAGTTTCTGTCTAACAAGCTGGCATAAAAGTTTAGGCAGGTGACTCTAGAGTCTGGGGGAACTGAGATCCTCACAAGACCTTCCTGGAAAGCCTTCGCAATCCCACTAGCTCTGCCAGCTAACCCAGTATTCTGGGAAGTGGGAATTGAATGATGTATGCTGAGCAAAATCCTAGGAGATGCTGTTGTCAGGCTGGAACAGCCCTGGGAATTACCATGAAGGGAGCAAAGCCTACAGAACGAAGCTCTGGGTGTATAGAATATGTGGGAGAGCAGGGCCAGTGAGAAACAGATGAATCCCCAAGTGAGGGCAGTAGGAAGAAATATCAGGTCCATGAACAACCCCGTCACTTCTGCTTCTCTCCCTGATACTCTTCCCAATCTGCCATCCCATCCAGTGAGGACAGACAGCAGTGCAAACTTCATCTCTTGCCCCATTAAGTGACAATGGCTTGAAAGACACTGTCTCCTTGAACTGGCTGTGCTTAGCAACTGATTTAAAAATGAGAAGCTTCCTGATATTTTTCTGCAGCCCTCTTGAATCAGAATTCACAGGAGTGGAACCCTGGAATCTATATTTTTATAAAGATCTCCATTGATTTTCATGCTGTCGGAACTGCTCCAAACTGTAATAGCAACTGAATTTGGGAACCTCCACACGTGTCTAGATTGAAGAGTCCTGGTACTATTTTAAAACACTGAGGGAGGAGGAATAGGGGGTAGAGAGAGGGGGTAGAGCCATTTTTTTTTCTTAAGAAAGGAGGCCTAAAAGGAACAGAATTAGACAATTGGGCTAGGGTGATGGGCAGCTCAGTAGACAATGTCAAGCAGACCTGAAGACCTAAGTTCAGATTCTCCAGAATCAATGTAAAGCCAGGCATGGTAGTATGTGCCTATAATCCTAGCAGTCCTACAGTGAGATGGTAGGTAGAGAAAAGAGGATCCCTTGAAGTTCAATGGCCAGCTAGCCTGCTGCACACAGCAGAAAAACAACTGAATACCGTCTCCAAACAAGGTGGAAGGCAAGGGCCAACCTGAAGTTGTCCTCTGTCCTTCAAATGGGAACTGCAATATGTTTCACATACACACACACACACACACACACACACACATACACACATACACACGTGCCCTCCCACAGAGAAAGGGAGGGGAGAGAATGATTTGAAAATCACAATTTTGCAACCAACAATGAAAATGAGAATCTGATAAGATGATGATGATCCACCTGTTCTGTGGAAGGTTGATAGAGAACCCAGTTACTGCGCAACCAGGCTGATGACAAAGATATTGGGACTACTTGCTGTTATATAAGTTCAAAAGAGAAGTCCAAATGGTGGGTGAACACCGTAATGCCAGAACTGGAGTGGCTGAGGCAGGGGGATAGCAAACTCGAGGTTGTTCCCACACCAGCACATAAGCCTCTCATCACCCCCTCCATGCCATACTAAATGGTTTCTAGACAGTCTAATAAACAAAATATAATGCTCACGGTAGTAAGTAAATAAAGATAGCAACATTGAGCTATGGCTGCATGTTTAATTAATAATTAAATCATACATGGTAGACTAGGAAGAAGGCTCTGTCAGTAAAACACTTGTTCTGCAGGCATGAGGGCCTGAATTCAATCCCTAGGACCCACATTTTTAAAACAAAGAGCCAAGCATGGAAATGTGAGCTTATAAGTCCAGCATTGGGGAAGTAGGGACAGAAGAATCTGTGGGGTTCGTGGGCCAGCCAGCCTGGCCTAGGTGGTAAAATCCAGAGATATTGTCTTTGAAAAGAAAGTAGATGGTGCCCGAGGAACAACATCTAATACTAATCTCTGGCCAAACCAACCAAGGCAGACAGTGTGCACATGCATGTGCCCCAGAGTGTGCTCAAATAGTAAAAAGCAAAGCTAATTCTTTTGAGAACTTATTCCACTCAAGGGGCAACCGACATACTACTATCTTATTTAATCCCTATGGCATTCTTAAGTGTGGCCACTCTCATCACCTCCAAACACAGAGAAAGTGAATCTCAGACAAGACAAACACCTCACCTGAGCCATGCAGGTGGTCAATGGAGGAGCCCGGCCTCATCCAGTAGGTGTAGAAAAAGACCCTGGGAAGTAGAATCAGTTTTTGTTCCTCTTCTGGCAGCTATTTAATGGTGGCAATGCCAGAATCCTAGCTTCGCAGAGCTGGGCAGTCTAGAGGGCTAGGGAGATTTGTATTATGTGAGTTCTCCTTTCCTTTAACTTGAAGATAGGAGGGGGTCTTGAAACATCTAACTTCAGACCTTTGACAGTGATGTTCAACCCAAACAAATCTATCATCCTTGGCCCAGTCTGGCCCCCAGATCCAACTGAAACTCACCAGAACCACCTTGCCATCAAGAGTTATGGAGACCGGGAAGGGGGACAACATTTGAAACATAAATAAATAAAATAACCAATTTAAAAAAAAAAGAAGAAGAAGAAGAAGAAAAAGAAGGAAAATCTCTGGAGCTCAGAGCTAGCCTTACCGCTCACCAGCTTTGGGGAGCCCTTGGGCTCTCTATGCCTGAGGCTGATCTGCAAAGCAGGGCCATGCTCAGGTTTCCTCCACAGGGAAGACTGTTTCCCACTCCAAACAGGCGATGAACAAATGTTAGATTCTAACCTTTGCACCCTGCAAAGATTTCCCCCATCTTCCAGTTCAAAGCTCATTGGCCAGTGACCTGCAACCACAACCAGCCAATTCCTGAAGCCCACCAGGCACCTAAAGCACTTGTTGTTTGGATTAATGTGCTGTCCAGTGACGGCTTTCCCTGAGGATTACAACTCTACTAGAGTGCAGACGCAGAAGCCAGGAACTTGCCCTCCTAGTCTGGATACTTCAGAGCACACGATGTAAATGTCTCATCCTGCGATCGCTTGTGGACATACCTAAACGAAAGCACAGCACCTCTCTATGAGTTAGAGTAGCTAGCATCCTAGGGACATCCACAACACAGAATCCACTGGAATATGTCCTGTACGAGACACTGCAAAGCCCGGCAGGTCCAGGGGAAGAGATCCAACCTCCAGATGAGACCATTTTGGCCAGCTGACTGTAACACCTACCTCTCCTCTCTGCTCTGCCAGGCCAGGGACTGAACATGTCCTCTTTGTGTTTTGCGATGTCTCTGTTGGCATAGGGGGAGTGAGAGCAGCAGCAGGCACAGCGGCAGCAACAGTGTCTGCAAATGCAGCAGGCTGGCAAGCCTGCTAGAGAGATGCAAGCTAATCAAGGAGCCAAGGGCCCGCTCCCCTGGGCACCGCCCGCTGCTGCGGCTGACCACAGTAATTCATCATGTTTAAAAACTCACCCATGGGAGGAACCCTGGAAGAGGCAGAGAAGCCTAGCAATGGGTTCTGAAGGAAAGGAAGGTGTGTGTGTGTGTGTGTGTGTGTGTGTGTGTGTGTGTGAATCTTTCATCAATTGTAAAAAAGGAATGGTAAGAAACAGCCAATCTGCAGGATACAACACAAACAAGATCTAGAAGGGAACGCCTCTGGAATAAACAGTCAATACAATCTAAAGAAAATTAACCTCCCTCTGAAACAAATTCTTCTTTTCCTCCTATAGGAATACCTACTTCTTCTGATGCTTTACGCCCTCCTCCCTGTATGGGAAGTGAGCTCAAGCTGGAGGGTATTCCAGCCATTGAATGACCTTGGGGAAGTCACTTATATTCTTTCTTATATTCTTTTCTCTCTCCTCTTCTTCCTCTTCCTCTTCCCTTTCTCCCCCGCCCCTTCCCTCCCCCCCTTTATGTACAAGTGTACGTGTGTGCATGCATGCATTTGGATACCAGAGGTTAATCTCAGCTCTCTCTCTTTCTCTCTCTGTGTCTCTGTCTCTGTCTCTGTCTCTCTCTCTCTTTCTCTCTCTCTCTCTGTCTCTGTGTGTGTGTGTGTGTGTCTCTGTCTCTCTCTGTCTCTCTGTCTTTCCCCCTCCCATGCATATGTGTTTATGTGTGTGTGAACAAGTGAAGACACCAGTGACCAACTTCAACTCTTGTTCTTCAGACACTCTGCTCATCTCTTTGTGTCAGTTATTTTATCTTATTTTTATATGTATGGGTGTTTTGCCTGTATCTGTGTCTGTATACCATGTGCATGCCTAGTGCCTCCTAGAGGCAAGAAGAGGGCATTGGACCCCCTGGAACTGGACTTACAGACAATTGTGAGCTGTCATGTGGGTGCTGGAAATCAAGCCCAGGTCTTCTGGCAACACAGTAAGTGCCCTTACCTGCTGAACCATCTATTCAGACCCTCTGCACTTTATTTTCTTGAGACAAGGATCTCTCACTGGTCTCAAGCCAAGCTCACTGATTAAGCTAAGCTGACTGACCAGGGAACCCCAGAGAGCTGCCTGCCCCTGCCTCCCCTTCACCAAAAGTATAAATGCATTCCCCTACACCTGGCTTTTTCATGTGGGTTCTGGGAGGCAGAGGGTCAAACTTGGGTCCTTGCACTTGCAAAATAAGCACCTTACCAGTTGATCCAGCACCACAGCCCCATTTCCACTCTCTTGCCCTGTTGTCTCTAAGAAGGATGAACTAAATTGGGTACACAGGTGTGAATGGTACGGAAGTGAATCAAGTCAGCACTCTACTCAGGTGTATACAGCTAGTGGGTGAAAACAGGTATTAAGCTGTTCACCAGGTCACAAGTATAAAACTGGGAGGGTTCAACAAGCACAGAGTGAGACTCTCACAAGCTACCTACTGTCCCACCACAGAGACACATAGGACCCTTCCAACTCTTTGAAATTTCCCTTGCTTCAGCAGCCCTATGAATGCTCCCCCATGGGACCAGCTCCTTGACATTGGGCCAGGCTTAGCAACCAGCTGCATCGATGGGAAGAAGGTCTACAGCTCCAGACAGCCCTTCTTCCAGACAACAACAGGAGAGGTAAGGATAAGGAGAGGGAGAAGAGGAAGGAGGAAAATAACGGGCAAGGGAATCCCTTCATTGGCATAATCTAAGCATTTGTCCCAAATGAGAAACTAGAACTCGATGTTAAATCTTTATGTCAGCCAGTGTAATATTCAGCATAGAGACCTTCAGCCAGTGAGAAACAAGGGCAGGATTCCAACCCACATCAGACTAGAAGCCCTGGTTTTCATCCTCTTCCACATCTATCCTCAAATATGATCAGGGGCAGTGAAAGCTTCCCATGAAGGAAGGCATTCACCTGTATCAGCACCTCTCAGCTGCTGTGACTCAAAGCAACTGAGTGGGGTCATTCAAAAACAATAGGAAATACTCACAGCTCTGGAGGGCAGGACGTCCAATGTCAAGGCAATGATAGACGCAGAATCTTAAGGGATGACTTACTGCCTCAAAAATGATCTCTTCTTCTAGGTGTCCTTGCGTGAGGAAGGCCCACACCATCCCTGTAACCTTGTAAGGGCACCAACTCAATTGGTGAGGACAGAACCCCCATGATTTAATCACAGAACACCACAGTTTTTAATCCTCCCACATTAAGGAATAGTTTCAACATGAGAATTTTGAGAGAACACTCAGACCACATCAGCACCCCATATTTATATATTGTAGGCTTCAAAAATAGGTATTTAAGGGGATGGAGAGATCGCCAAGAGGTTAAGAGTCCAGGCTTTTTTTTTTTTTTTTTGCAAAGATCTACCTTCACTGTGAAAAGAATGGGGTCTGAAAAGATGGCCTTGAAATTGGTAGAACCAATATACCGGTAAACTTGAGGCAGCCAACCAGTGCCTGAGATGGCATGGCTGGTGCTCAAGAACTGGAGTTAGGAGCCATGACCATGGACAGGAAAGAGATAAAAGAGTGGTAAATTACCTGGATGCAGGGAAGAGGTGTGAGTGAGCCCCAAACAAGGAATGTTGCTTGCTCCCTCCCCATGGCAGAAGACAGGTGGCCTCTGGGCCCATCTACCCAGGGACAAAGGTGGTAAAATTCCAGCAAATATTGAAGATTAATTGAGTGTTTTTCTTTCCCAGGGACTGAAAGATTTGGAAACACTGGTGCTATCAGTTTCTCCTGGACAAAATGAGATGAAGGCCTACACAGAAGAAAATCTTTATCAAGACTTCAAAGTGCTAGAAGGTGGTGTGCAGGCTGCTAGGAGAGAAGAATGAGCAGTGGTCTCCCCTAGCTGTGAACTTGAATTGCAATACCAATATGCCTGGCAAGATGTGCTCATTAGTACAGTAATGACATGGTGGTTTCAGGGATAACCAACCACTTTCTGCTTGGGCTTGAATTCTGCTCCATTCATATCTGATATTATAAACCTGCACAAAAGCCGGTAGGCTGGGGAGGTCATAGACCCTGGGAGGAGGGGGCTATGGACATGATGCTAAACTATTCCCAACTAGTGCAGAGACTCATGACTGACCAAAGTGCCGAGAACAAGTGATAGTTTAGTGCTCAGCCCTAATGGGACATCTCTTCCACCCCTTCAAGTTTCGGAGAATATCACAGAAAAAGAAACAGAAAGAATCTAAGAACAGAGTGCTGGGAATCAGTGTCACTCCAAAACACTGTCTTCCAGACATGGCAGGGCTGCTGCATCCATAAACTTAACAGTAGCAGTGGCTACCCAAGACCTGCACAAGTTTGAGCCCATCAGCATTGCATCATAGGCAGGCAAGCAGTTCATAAGTCCCTCTCAGATTATCTACAGACAGCTGCAGGGAGGAAGGTCACATTCCTCACTGGTATATGTGTTAGTTCATTGCTGCCACTGAAGCAAATAAGCCCACACCTATGCTCTTGCAGGCAACCCCTAATTAAATGCAATATGTTACAAAAAAAAAAAAAAAAAAAAAAAAAAAAAAAAGGTTGCTCAAGTAGGAGAGAGGATTGAGGAAGAGAAATTAGATGGAATGGAAAAAATAATAATAATAAAAATAGAATAATCCTTTGGTCAAAGAACATTGTGCATGTGTATTAGATTATAAAAATACACACACAAGTGTGTGGACGGACACACACACACACACACACACACACACACACACACACACACACACTGGCTTTAGCCTCTCTTTATTGGAGGTGTCTTCAGTAGCACCCAGCAGCTGCTGACAGGAAACCATTACTCACTGGACAGGCAGCCTGGGAAACCCCAGCCATCTGCTTCTATCCCAGCATGTTCCCAACCCTGCAGACAAATGCATCACAGGCAGGGAAGGCAGGGCCACCATCTGTACACAGCCTTCAGTAAGGCTCTGCAATTTCTTGGGGTCTTAGTCAAGCTGTTCGTCCATCCTGGGGAGAAAGCACTATTGGCCTGACCTGTGGCCCTGCCTGACCTGAATAAATCACCTCAGAGTTCTCTATCTACTCCTTAATGAATGGCTTCTTCACTTGTGGGGGAAAAATATGTTTAAATCCAAGAGGCAGGAAAGTGTGGGATATATCCTCTAGGATAGTGGTTCTCAACCTGTGAGTCACAACCACTTAGGGGTTCAAACAACCCTTTCACAGGGGTGGTCTAAGACTGTCAGAAAACATAGATGTTTACATTCCAATTCATAGGAGTAGAAAAATTTAGAACTAGGAAGGGTGAGAAGCATTGCTCAAGGGGCCAGGGCCTTATGGAGCCGCCCCCTGTTTCTAATGGAATGCTGATGGGCTATTTTGTGCAGGTCTTGCTGTGAGTTTATGGATGTGAGTTCATGTTGCTGTGAGCCATATCATGTCTAGAAGGTTCTACAGTATTCTACAGCAGCATTTACTCCCATACCCCTGCCCTTGCAGTCTTTCTGACCCCCAACCCTTCACCTTCCATGATGTACCCTAAGAATGAAGGTCCACAATAGATGGCCACTTAGGGCTGAGCACTAGGCACTTGTTCATGAATGGAAGGAAAGCTACCTTAGCTTGTCTATATTTGTATGAAATGGAGAAAATAACTGCTTTTGTTATCTCTTTGAACAGAAGTGGAGAAAGGAACCTCCACTGAGTTCCTGATTCCCTACTTTCCACCAAAGGTCTTTGGTGGAAAATTACAGTTTTGAAGTAGCAACAAAAATAACTCTATGGTTGAGGGTCACCACAACATGAGAAAATTTGCTTATTTAATAAATTTAATAAATTAATTTCCAAAGAGGTCATAAGGAAATAGAGACCATTTCTTGTGTTGTGTTGTTTTGTGTTGTGTTGTGTTGTATTGTTTGAGGGTACACATGTGTGCCAGAGATGAGCATCAGGCATTCTCCTCAAGCACCCTCCACTTTGTTTCTTGAGACAAGTTCTCACATTGAGCATGGAACTCACTAGCTTTGTTCAGAGGACTGGTCAAGCAGCCTCAGCACCAAGTATCTTCCTGTCTCTGCCTTCTCAGCTCTGAAATGGTGCATGCTGTCTGCCCAGGCCAGTTTTGACATGAACAGTGGGGAATCAGAACTCAGGTTCTCATGCTTATGTGACCAGTGTTTTTATCATTTGAGCCATCTCCCCAGACCTAAGAGAGATCATTTCTGCTGTGTCACTCAGCTAATGTCCTTCTATGGAATGGGTTGATTTCCCAAGACAATGAGCCCAGAGGGAAGCCCAATGTGGCAAGTCCTATAATCCCATGTGGATAGAGCATGAAATAGAGGCCTGGAGAGTCACTTCCAAACTTCTAGTCCTGTAGGAGAGCCATAGATATAGCATAGGGTTAGCATCAGGGTGTCTCTGTCCAATCTTCCCTCTGCTATTCAGAGGATGCCTGTGACCTTGGAAGTGTTTCTGACCTGTAGAAGGAGGCTTATCATCCTTGTCTCCTGAGTTATTGTGGGGATAACAGTGAGGGCCCACGGGCCTACCCGTTCTACCCTCTCTCCTCTCCGATTCCAAGTGCCTTCCCTTCCAGTGGAGAACAACCAGAACTATAAGGACTCCTGATCCTAAAGCAAACCCAAACTTCTCTATGACTGCAACAGAAACAGGGTGAAGGAAAGTCAATGGGGAGCCTCTGTCATCTCTCTCTCCTCAGCCTTTGTGGTGAAACACACATTAATTTTTATTTCCAGACTGCAAATTGGCAGCATGATGCTGGCTTTTTTTTTCTCTTTTCTTCAAGGGATTTGGGCTTAGCTGTTACTCAAGCCAAAAAGGGGGGAAAAAATAAAGAAAAAAGAAAAAAGGCAACACCAAGCTGATGTCCGCATCTAAGATAAATTATGTTAGTTTTTGCAGTGAGTGAATTGGGGCAAGGAAAAGATTTTACCAGAATAAAATGTTCTGGGCTGAAAAGGTGACTTCAAGTAGGTTTGCTTGTTTGCAGAAGTTCCTAGATGGGCTCAGTTCACCTGCTCCTCTGGGAGCAATGCTTACCTCAGGAGTCTCCAGCTTGGCCCAAGTTGAGGCCCCTAAGTCTGGGAGCAGAGGTGGCCTTAGACAACAGGGCCTGACCACAGGCAGTGTGCCTTCTAAGAATGAGGCCATGAGGAGAGACAGGAAGAAACAAAAGCATCCTGGATGTTTAGGAGGAAGGTTGCTTTTACTAGTCTGAGATATCACAGTGAAGGAAATACAAGGGCCACATTCGATGATGGAGTGCCTGCTAATCAATATAAGACCGACTTAACACTGTGTGTGTGTGTGTGTGTGTGTGTGTGTGTGTGTGTTGTACATGTGTATAAAGTTATAAAAGAATATACACACACAAGCACACACACAGCCTTCCTCCTCTCACATGCTTGTGTCTGTGTGTTTAGAAAGGTCTCAGACATGACACTACAGAGTAGAGTCATTTTGTGACTGCTGGTTCCAAATGCCTCCAACTATAAAGCAATGTGGTAGCAGTGTGTCTCACAAAAGGGCCTTGGAAGATGCCTCCATTGGTAAAGTGTTGTGCAAGTACAAGAACCTCAGTCCAATCCTCAGAATCCACCTCAAAAAGCTAGACATGGTAGTATGCTCTTGTAATCCCAGTACTTGGGAGGCAGAGACAGGTAGATCCCTAAGGCTTACTGGTCAGCCAGTCTAGTATAACTTGGTCAGTTCTAGAACAATGAGAAACCATGTGTCAAAATACAAAGTGGACAGGGCCTAAACAATGACTCATACTGTAGTCCTCTGGCCTCCACATGCACAAGTACCCCCACATATGTGCATACACCCACACACACATACAAACCCATTCTTCTGCCACATTATGAAGACTTGTTTTTTCTTATTTATGCATGCATACCCATGTGTGCCTGTGTGTGTGTGTGTGTGTGTGTGTGTGTGTGTGTGTGTGTGTGTGTGTGTGCAGGTGCCTTTGGAAGCAAGAAGAGGTCCTCAGAAGCCATGAGAAACTAGAGTTACCATGATTTTTCTTGACATGGGTGCTGGGAACCAAACTCAGGTACAATGCAAGAGCAAAAAGAGCTTTTAGCTACTGAGTCATTTCTCTAGCCTCAAAGTGCACATGAGTGGACATGCTTGCATGTGCACATACACACAAACACATACATACACTCACATACACATATACACAGATGCACACACATAACACGCATACACACACACCACACACACACTATTTTGTCAATTCTTGGCTAACTCTCTTACATAACAAAACTGACCCTGGCTCAAGTCCTTTGGTGGCCCAATGGCAAGCTTCTAAAGTGTAATTACATTGTTCCACTATTGCTTCACCCACTTTCATATCACCCACATATTTAAGCAAGTGATAACAGCTTCAAGTTTGTAAGTGTGTTATAAAGATTCCTTTCATGATAAACACATGCATGTTTTGAAAGGCGGGCTTGTTTTTAAGGAAATATGAGGTAAATCACATCAGAGCCGGATCTCAAATGTGAGATCATTAAGATGAAGTATGAAAAGCTAAAACTGGAGGAGCGCTGGATTAATTGGAAAGAAATACATGGCAGGCAACTTCTTTCCCACGTCTTTCTCAAATTAAATAATAAATCTTGCTGCCTTGTGTTTCCAACTTAGATGAATGCTCTGACTCTCCTACCTCCCCGGCCCTTTCTTTTCCCAAGGCTTTGCTAGTGGGAGAGGAATCCGTGGCTGGTGAGAAGTGCATCATTCTCCTTCTCCCTGGATTCCATGTGAGTGCCCCAAGGTACCTAAGCTCATTAAGCTCCGTCATTCATTACTCATAATGTCTCACAGCCCCCTCTCAGTACCAGTCCTGAGCAGGTACAGTATGGCAAAGTGCAGGAAGACAGGGTCTCTGCCTTTCCTGATCTCAGAGTCTAGCTGAGGAGACAAAAGACAAGGGTCACAAATGCACAGGGAACCCCGTGACCCTGGGAACAGGGTATTAAGTTGGGGAAGGTATCCCATGCAAGAGTGACTCTACAGGATTATAGTCACACCTGCCTGCTCCTGAAGAGCCATGGGAGGATACCAACCTCATCACCTTCACTCTCCTGCTGCAAGGGAGATTTTGGCCAAGTAACTTCAACCTCAGCCTGCTCTCCAGTCTTTTGCACGGGAACAGCTTCATCTCCCTCTTTCATAAGGCTTACAGAACCAACAAGACTCCAGTGATTGTTAGTATAAAGTTGTAAACTCGAAGAAACCTAGAGTCACCTGGAAGATGGAGCTCTGGGCAGCCTGTTGGGGTTACTGTGATTGTGTTCATCGGTATAGGAAAACCTTTCTTGACTGAGGTCAGGACTATTGCTTAGGCAAGGCATCCGAGAATGCACAAAATGGAAAACGCAAGGTGAGCACTGGGAAGCATGCAAGTGTTTCTTGAGTATGGGTATGATGCAAGCAGATACCTCAGGCTCCCGCTGCCTTGACTTTCATGCACAGTGGATGATGCCCTCGGGCTCTGAAGCAGATGAACCCTTTCACTGTTAGGCTGCCTCTGTCAGGGTATTTTATAGGGCGACTGGAACAAATGCTAAGAAAGAAAGTGAACATCAAATGCCTCAGCAGTGTTCCTCTCCAGTAAGTGCTCAATAAAAGGATTTCCCTGGCTCCTTTCATCCAAGGTCAAGGTCTGTGTCCACCATATTTGATCTTACATGCAAACATCCCCTTACAACTGCAGCTAATCCTACCTGGGAAAGGCATTATGGGAGTTCTCATAACATAGAGATCCAGAAGAGTCAGGGGGTGGGGAGGCTCTGGTTGATTTGGGTATAAGCTAGTTCCTGAAGTACGATTTGTTCCTGGGAAAGGCTCACTAGGTAGGGGTTGAAGTTTGTCTCAGTGGCCAAGATGGAGACATTCAAAAGAAAAGGGAAGAGGCTGAAGAGTTAAAGTAGTGGTTCTTCATCACTGGTAAAGGAAAAACAAAAAGAACGTAATGGAAAATGGTGAGGTAAGGGTTATTCGATGTAAAAAATAAAATAAAATGGAAAAAAATAGTCCATATTTTAAAAATAGGAGCGGTTTCCAGAGTCCATCAGAAAATATGAAGGTGGGGCTGGAGAGTTGACTTAGGGGTTAAGAGCACCTACTGCTCTTGCAGAGGACCTGAGTTTAGCACCCACATCAGGTGACTCACAACCACTATAACTCCAGCTCCAGGGGTTCCAACCCCCTTTACTGATCTCCAGGCACTCACATGTACACATCTGTACACATAAACAGACACAGACACATAATTGAAAATAAAATCATCTTTTTTTGAGAAAAGAGGTTATGAAGAGCCAAAATCAGCATACATGAATGAACACAAAAAGCACGAGTCAGAAGAACTACTGAAAGTTACAGAAGTCTCAAGTCAAACAATAATGATGCACACCTTTAACCCTAGCACTCAGGAGGCAGCGGCAGGCATATCTCTGAGAGTTACAAGCCAGCCCATTCTACAATTTGAGTTCAGGGCAGCCATAGCTACAAAGAGAAACACTGTCTGTCTCAAAAAAAAAAAAAAAATACAAACAAGCAAGCAAATCAAAGAAAGAACAAAAGGAAAAAAATGGAAGTTACAAAAATCTCGCTTTCATCATGTTTTCCTGTTCATAAAATGAGTTCATGAGCGTTGAACCAGGACTATGTGAGTAAATGCTAATGTCAGGTTTCAGAAAGAGTGTCCTACACCTAGTGACTTTCCCCCACCCCCATGCACCATCATTTGGAAATCCATCCATACCTGTGTTGCTCAGCAGACTGCAGCAAATGCAATGGAGAAGCAACTGCAGCTTGCAGGAGCTGCCTCCTTCCTGCAGTGCTCCCTGACTAGTCAATAGCTGATAACCTCTCTATGAGCAGAGGAAGGCATTAGGGCTGCAATGCAGCTGTAGAGAGTGCCTTGCAGAGGCCTCTCCTGGGTACTCCTGGGAAGTCTGGATCTGACAGAACTACTTGAGAAACACGACCCCTTCTTACACATCCTCGATGACTGGCACCCCCCAGTACACACAGACAGAGGCTCACAAAGGGTTCACCTTACCAAGTTTATGTTCCCAGCTTCTAGTACGAGAAGAGAAATGAGACCTCTGAGTGCCACTGTGCAACAGGCGATAGCTCCCAAAATCCCTGCCCCATAATCTACTAGCCATTTCTGAATTGTCAGGTTTCTCCTCTGGTCCAGAAGGTTGTTCCATGAGAAGTTAATATCACTGCAGGCTCATGCAGTCTCCTCACATCACAGATTCACCTCCTGAGCTTCCCTTGCTGCTGATGGTTCTACCTGCCTTACCATGACCTCCACAAGATGCTCTCTCACACTTTCTTCAGACTGTTCTTCACTTTCTCTGTCCTCTTCATACCCTCTGCTGAGACTTTAAGACAATCCATCTTCCAGAAAGCTCCATGCCCATCCTTTTTAACCTGGTTAAGTTTTCTCTCTAGAGTGTCTGCCTCTCTGTGAGCCACCTGCCTAACTCCAAAGTCAAGCTTCCATCAGACCCCCAGAAATTGTAGGTCTACATCATGGTAAGAGTGTCTTTCTCCACTGTCATGCTCCCTCATAGATACACCAAGAAGGCAGTAAAGTGTCTGAAATGCATCTGTTAAAGTCTCTGGAATGAATATATGCCATCCTGCCATCCACAGGGACCTTTGTAGCACCCATCCTTTAACCCCACCCCACACACTCACACACATGATAGGAGTTTGTTTCCAGGTTGAGCATACCATTTTCTTCACACTGCACCCCCAGCACTGACCAATGTCTCAGTCACCATTCTATTGCTGACAAGAGACATCGTGACCAAATAAAGATATTTTTAAAAATCATTTAATTTGGAGCTTGCTTACAGTTTCAGAAGGTTAGTGCATGCCCATAATGTCTGGGAGTGTGGTAACAGGCATGGCTCTGGAGGAGTACCTAAGAGTTTATGTCCCGATTCTCAGGATTAGTCAGAAAGAGAGAATGGGTCTGGCAAGGGCTTTTGAAACTTAAAAGCCCACCCCTGGTGACACACTTCCTCCAACAAGGCCACACTTTCTAATCCTTTCTAAAGCTGGCACAACACGTTCAAATATATGAGCCTATGGGAGACATTCTCATTCAAACCTCCACACCCAGCCTCCCTCTATGAAGACATTTAAAGGATGCTAAAAATTGAACAGGCTTTTATTGGATAAGCAAGTGAATGTTTAGAAGTTAGACTTTGACGTTCTAAGGTGGGACCATCCAGGAGGCACAGGCCTCAAAAGTGGTAGGGCAGCCTGGTCAGGATCCTCTCTACCTCCGTCTACACGTAGGAATGGCAGCAGTGGATCCTCAGCCCTCTCTGCCCCTTCCCTGCAAGCAGAGAGGTTGCATTCAGGGAATGCTCTAACCCAGGGACTCAGGTGAGAGCCTCCATTTTCTAGCCAGTGATTTTCTAAGGCGGGACCAGCCGGGAGGCACAGACCTCAAAAGTGGCAGGGCAGGCTGGTCAAGATCCTTTCTACCTCAGAACACACCTAGGAGGGACAACAGATCCACAGCCCTTTCTGCACCTTTCCCACAAGTGGAGATCCTGTCTCCAGGGTATGCTCTGACCCCAGGACTCAAGATGAACAACTGATTCACAACCATCTGCACCTGGGTTTTACCAGAGGAGAGCTGATCTCCCAGAAGTGCTGACACCAGTTTACAGACCCACGGGAGGAACAAGCTCTAGTTAGAGACAGCAAGAACATCTAACACCAGAGATCAACAGATGGCGAAAGTCAAACGCAAGAATCCTACCAACAGAAACCAAGACTACTTGGCTTCATCAGAACCTAGTACTCCCAACACAGCAAGTCCTGGATGTCCCAAAATACCGGAAAAAGCAAGATTAGGATCTAAAATCATATCTCACAATGGTGCTAGAGGAATTTAAGAACATGAATAATTCCCTTAAAGAAATACAGGAGAACACAGGTAAACAGGTTTAAGTCCTTAAAGAGGAAATAAACAAACAAACAAACAAAATCCCATAAAGAATTAAAGGAGATCATGAGTAAACAAGTAGAAGCCCTTAAACAGGAAACACAAAAATCCCTTAAGGAAAACACAAACAAACAGATGAAGGAATTGAGCAAAACCATCCATGACCTAAAAATATAAGTAGAAACAATTAAGAAATCACAAAGAGAGACAACTCTGAAGTTAGAAATCTTAGGAAAGAAGTCAGGAAACATAGATGCAAGCATCACCAACAGAATACAAGAGATAGAAGAGAGACTCTCAGGGGCAGAAGATACCATAGAAAACATTGACACAACAGTCAAAGAAAACAAAATGCAAAAAGATCCTAACCCAAAACATCCAGGAAATCCAGGACACAATGAGAAGACCAAACCAAAGAATAATAGGTATAGAAGAGAATGAAGACTCCCAAGGTAATGGACCAATAAATATCTTCAACAAAATTATAGAAAAAAACTTCCCTAACCTAAAGAAAGAGATGCACATGAACATACAAGAAGCCTATAGAACTCCAAATAGACTGGACCAGAAAAGAAATTTCTTCTATCACATAATAATAAAAACACCGAATGCACAAAACAAAGAAAGAATACTAAAAGCAGTAAGGGAAAAAGACCAAGTAACATATAAAGGCAGGCCTATCAGAATTGCACCAGACTTCTCACCAGAGACTATGAAAGCTAGAAGATCCTGGGCAGATGTCATACTGATCCTAAGAGAACACAAATGCCAGCCCAGGCTACTATACCCAGCAAAACTCTCAATCACCATAGATGGAGAAACCAAAGTATTCCATGACAAAACCAAATTCACACAATATATTTCCACAAATCCAGCCCTTCGAAGGGTAATAAATGGAAAACTGCAACACAAGGAGGGGAACTACATCTCTGCAAAAGCAAAAATGTAATCTTCCAACAAAACTAAAAGAAGATAGACACATGAACAGAATTCCAACTCTAACAACAAAAATAACAGGAAGCAACAATTACTTTTCCTTAATATCTATTAATATCATTGGGCTGAATTCCCCAATAAAAAGATATAGACTATCAGATTGGGTACATAAACAGGACCTAATATTTTGTTGCATACAGGAAACCCACCTCAGTGACAAAGACAGACACTACCTCAGAATAAAAGGCTGGAAAACAATTTTCCAAGCCAATGGTCCCAAGAAAAAAGCTGGAATAGCCATTCTAATATCAAATAAAATTGACTTCCACCCTAAAGTGATCAAAAGAGGTAAGGACGGACACTTCAAATTCATCAAAGGTATGACCTACCAAGAGGAACTTTCAATTCTGAACCTCTATTCTCCAAATGCAAGGGCATCTACATTCATAAAAGAAACTTTACTAAAGCTCAAAGCACACATTGCACCGCACACAATAATAGTGGGAGATTTCAACACCGAACTCTCTGCAATGGACAGATCATGGAAACAGAAACTAAACAAAGATACAGTGAGACTAACAGAAGTTATGAAACATGGATTTAATGGATATCTATAGAACTTTTTATCCTAAAACAAAAGGATATACCTTCTTCTCAGCACCTCATGATACCTT
>NW_022196911.1:50642081-50698953 GCF_008632895.1 Mastomys coucha | reverse complement strand
CTTCAAGTCTCTGAAGAAGGAAATTGAAGAAGATCTCAGAAGATGGAAAGATCTCCCATGCTTGTGGACTGGCAGGATTAATATAGTAAAAACGGCCATCTTGCCAAAGGCAATCTACAGACTCAATGCAATCCCCATCAAAATTCCAACTCAATTCTTCACAGACTTAGAAAGAACAATTTGCAAATTCATCTGAAATAACAAAAAACCTAGGATAGGGAAAACTATTCTCAACAATAAAGGAACCTTTGGTGGAATCACAATCCCGAACCTTAAGCTGTACTACAGAGCAACTGTGATAAAAACTGCATTGGTATTGGTACAGTGGCAGGCACGTAGGTCAATGGAACAGAATTGAAGACCCAGAAATGAACCCACACACCTATGGTCACTTGATCTTTGACAAAGGAGCTAAAACCATACAGTGGAAAAAAGAAAGCATTTTTAACAAATGGTGCTGGCTCAACCTGCAGTTAGCATGTAGAAGAATTCAAATCAATCCATTCCTATCTCCTTGTACAAAGCTCAAGTCCAAGTGGATCAAGGACCTCCACATAAAACCAGATACACTGAAACTAATAGAAAAGAAAGTTAGGAAGAGTCTCAAGCACATAGGCATATGGGAAAATTTCCTGAACAGAACACCAATAGCTTATGCTCTAAGATCAAGAATTGACAAATGGGACCTCATAAAATTGCAAAGCTTTTGTAAGGCAAAAGACACTGTCAATAGGACAAAACGGCAACCAACAAATTGGGAAAAGATCTTTACCAATCCTATATCTGATAGAGGGCTAATATCCAATGTATACAAAGAACTCAAGAAGTTAGACTCCAGAAAACCAAATAACCCTATTAAAAAATGGGGTACAGAGCTAAACAAAGAATTCTCAATGGATGAATACTGAATGGCTGAGAAGCACCTAAAGAACTGTTCAACATCCTTAGTCATCAGGGAAATGCAAATCAAAACAACACTGAGATTCCATCTCACACCAGCCAGAATGGCTAGGATAAAAAACTCAGGTGACAGCAGGTGCTGGAGAGGTTGTGGAGAAAGAGGAACACTCCTTCATTGCTGGTGGGATTGTAAGTTGGTACAACATTCTGGAAATCAGTTTGGCAGTTCCTCCAGAAATTGGACATAATTCTACCAGAGGACCCAGCTATACCACTCCTGGCCATATATCCAGAAGATGCTCTAACATGTAATAAGGGCATGTGCTCCACCATGTTCATAGGAGCCTTATTTATAATAACCAGAAACTGGAAACAACCTAGATGTCCCTCAACAGAGGAATGGATACAGAAATTGTGGTACATCTACACGATGGAGTACTACTCAGCTATTAAAAACAATGAATTTATGAAATTCTTTGAATAAATGAAATGGAGAATAGTATCCTGAGTGAGATAACCCAATCACAAAAGAACACACATGGTATGAAGACTCTGATAAGTGGTTATTAGCCCAGAAGTTCAGAATATACAAAGTACAATCCACAAACCACAAGAAACTCAAGAAGAAGGAAGACCAAAGTGTGGATACTTCACTCCTTCTTAAAAGGGGAAACAAAATACCCATGGAAGGAGTTGCAGAGATTAACTATGGAGCAGAGACTGAAGGAAAGACAATCCATCCTGATATAACTGTCTCCTAAGAGGCTCTTACAGTACCTGACTAATACAGAAGTAGAGGCTCACAGCCATTCATTGAACTGAGTACAGGGTCCCCAAATAAAGGAGCTAGAGAAAGGACCCAAGGAGCTGAAGGGTTTGTAGCCCCTTAGGACGAACAACAATATGAACTAACTAGTACACTCAGAGCTCCCAGGGAACCCTCAGAGCTTCCAGGGACTAAACCACCAACCAAGGAATACACATGGTAGGACTGATTGCTTCGGCAGCATGTGTATAGTAGAGGATGGCCATTTCGGTCATCAATGGGAGGAAAGGCCCTTGGCCCTATGAAGGTTCTGTGCCCCAGTGTAGAGGAATGCCAGGGCCAGTAAGCAGGAAAGGGTGGGGTGGCAAGCAGGGGGCGGGGGGGAGGAAACAGGGGTTTGTTCTTGTTGTTGGTTTTTGGTTTTGTTTTGTTTTGTTTTGTTTGGGAGGGAAAACTGGGAAATATGACATGTAAATAAAGAAAAAAAAACATTAAAAAAAGTCAGACTTTGTGGTTTTCAAACCTACACTCTCTCTATTCCTCCATTACCTAAGCAAAAGCTGAGTTGCTTTAGCTCTCCTAACTTGCTTTACCAAATATGATGTCTTCAAGCAGGCTAGAACACCTCTTTTGGGAGACTTTAAGAGGATTCAATAACAACAGCTTTGCTTTGGTGATCTTTTAGCACATACCAGGAACAAGAAAAGTATTCCATGGATGATGCTGATAGCTACAGATAGAAAAACCTCACCTGTACCAGGTGCTAAAATAAACACCAAGAGCCCTTGGTCACTTTGGGGCCAGTGAGAGCACTCAGTGGACAAAGGCATCTGCTGTCAAAGCTAATGGAGACACATAGTGGAAGGAGAGAAAGAGACCTCACATATTATCCTCTGACTTAAACAAGCATGATGAGATGTGTGTGCTCACACATACAAACATATGTGCATGTGTGCATGCATACACACAATAAATAAAATGTAATTTTAAATTACATAAACAAATTAGGGACTAAGAAGGTGGCTCAGAGGCTGAGAGTATAATGCTCTTGTAGAGGACTTAGATAGGTGTTCCTAGTACCTATATTGTGTGACTCACAACTACCTGTAATTCCAACTCCTTGGAGATCTAATGCCCTCTTCTAACTTCTGTGGACACCTGCATTCACATACATATACCTGCACGCGTGTGCGCATGCGCGCGAGCACACACACACACACACACACACACACACACACACACACAAATTTAAAATAAAATCATTAAAAAGTGAAACAAAATATTGAACCTACTTGTCATTCCAATTAATACTCAAACACTGCATGCATTCTGCTGAATACCTGGATAACTATCTCCTGGATGCTCGAGCAACCCTAGAAGTTATGTAATTTAACTGATTAGGAAGCCAAGACCAAAAAGGAGTTCATGAACTTTCCCAAGATCACTTGGCTAACAAGAGATAAAACAGACCCTTAAACACATGTAGTCTGACCCCAAAGACCTCTGAATCTCCATGCCAGGCTCTTCTTGTCTCTGACAATCTGCCTTTGATCTTGTCCCATAAGAGGTAACACTTGAGGCTACCAAAAACATCTATAAGACAAAATTATCTTGTGAGCTAGGATGACTGAAGAGTGGCAGGGGCACCAGGGGAGGGAGATGGGAGTGATGGAATACAAAAAGGTTTAGAGGGGAAGTGGTTTTCAGATGAATTCTTCCATCCCTGGTGACTATGGTGGTTGGCATATAGCAGGATAGCTGGGTGGAGAGCTATGCTGATTGGCTTTAACTGTCGATTTGACACAACCTACAGTCACCGAGGTGGAGAACCTTAATGATGAACTGTTTCCATCAGATTGGCCTGTGGGCTAACTTGATTATTAATTAATGTAAGTGGGCTCAGCCCCTACATTGTGTGATCAGCTATTTGACAGGCTGCACCCTGAACTGTGTCAGAGTGAAAAAAACTGATAGAATATACAACCAAGCAAGTGACCAGGAACCAGTGTGCTTCTTCTGCCTCTCATGACTGTGAACATCGGTGCTTCAAGTTCCTGTCTTGACTTCCCAAAGAGATGAGAGATAACATGAAGGAATACAACATCAACTTTTTCTTCCTTTGGTTGTTTTTTTGTCAGGACATTTTATCACATCAATAGAAATGAAACTAGAACAATGGCCAAGAAGGGAAGGCACCAGTGTGGAAACTGGGTGGCCATAGCAGTTTAAGGTCTTGGAGATTTATAAAGATGAGGTAGAATGACAGACAGACAGACAGACAGACAGACAGATGATAGATAGAAAGATAGATAGATAGATAGATAGATAGATAGATAGATAGATAGATAGGTAGGTAGGTAGGTAGGTAGGTAGATAGATAGATAGATAGATAGATAGATAGATAGATAGATAGATAGATAGATAGATAGATGAGCCAAGGGATTGGAAAAGAGCCAAGGTTGGACTTCACATGACTGAGACAAGCAGGCTCTGGCTTGCAGTGTGCCTCACTGTGAGACATTAGGTGAACTTATCAGACTGAAAGCAAAATTCAAAAGTCCACACTCTCAAGTTTTTATCACTGGGGGACTTCAAAAGGACTGCTGAAAGTGCTTTGAAAATACCTACAGAAAATGTGAGATAACAATGCCTTTTCTAAAAACTTATTTTTATTATTTTTGATGATGTGTATGTGTGCGATGGGTTGGACATGTGAGTGCAGTTGCAAGAGAAGGGATTTGGGGGTACTTATGATCAAGAGATGTGAAATCCATCAGTTTGAACACTACCTAAAATTAATGACAATATCTAACAATGTCTCCTTGATGACTTTATGAAGAATAAGAGTGAGCAGAAGAGAGTTTCAGAGTAAATTTTATTACACTCTCATTAAATCTCAAAGCCTATAGGACAGCATGGTTCTGGGTGCAATTCAGCTCTCAAGCCCAGGGTGTGGTGGAAGCTGGATCTCTCTCTCTCTCTCTCTCTCTCTCTCTCTCTCTCTCTCTCTCTCTCTCTCTTCTTGATATTTTCTAAATGACCAAAGGACAAGAATGGATTTTCTATCCCCTGGGCACATGTTTTGTTGACACACTAATAACCCAGCTGCTGGAAATTCAGGTCAGAGATTTGGGGGGAAACTGAAGAAACTGCATCCAGCCCTTTGGGAGAGCCGTGTTTGACTCCAGGCTTTTAAAACACTGTCTGAAATCTAGAGAAAACTGCCTTTAATGAACGCCAGCAGCCAAGACCCCAGAAGAGACAGAGAGAGAATACTGTGATTTTTTTATCTAATATTGTTGGCTTTGGGAAGTGTCTGGAGGCCCTGATGGTTCAGATCCCAAGTCCCAGTTAGCTGTCAACTCTGCTATAGGCTTTGGGGCTTCAGGGTGACCTACTCTGACCTCTCTAGCCTGAAGCTGGTGAAGCTACCAGGAAGGACTAACTAAGGCAGTCCCAAAGAAATGCAGGACACAGACTTGTAGCATGTAGTTTTTGCTACCCTGCTTTAAGCTCCAGGCAGACCATGCTACCAGCCCCGCCCAGGTTCCCTCAGATTCATGGATGAAAGACGCATATATATATTAGTTTATTTTTATACTGCTTTAGCTCAATGGTCAGGCTCTTCTAAGCCTTCCTCTGCTACTGCACCCTTCTTTTTGCTCCAAGATCAGCACCCTAAATCTGCCCTCAACTTTGATTGCTCAGTTACCTTTAGTTCTAGCTCAGTACCCTAAATCTGCCCTTAGCTTCAGTTGCTCAGGTACCAGCTCAACACCCAAATTTTCTCTCAGCTTAGTTATGTTTCTAACCTCTTGTCTGCCTCCCCTGGCCCAGTCGAGGAAGTGGCTAATGGTCACTCCACCCAAAATCTCACAAGACTGGTGGCCTTTTCTCCCTTCTCTTTCCCTTCCTGTGAGAAAACTGGAAGTCACACATATTTTGCCCAGCTCATTGGCTACTAGCATCTTTATTGATTGATCAAGAACCAATTGGAGAACAGGACCTTTAAGGTTTATATGTAGATTTTTTTATCAAAACATCAGAACCACCCCCTACACAGCCTGTCTTAGTCAGGGTTACTATTACTGTGGTAAAACGCCATGACCAAAGACGCATGGGGAGGAAAGGATTTATTCAGCTTACATTTCCATACCACAATTCATCATCAAAAGAAGTCAGAAAAGGAACTCAAGCAGGGCAGAGCCCCAAAGGCAGGAACTGATACAGAAGCCATGAAGGGGTGTGGCTTACTAGCTTGCTCCTTATGACTTGCTCAGTCTGATTTCTTACAGAATCAAAGACCACCAGCCCAGAAATGGCATAAACCCACAATGGGCTGGGCCCTCTTCCCATTAATCACTAATTAAGAAAATGTTCTACAGGCTGACCTGCAGCCCAATCTTACAGAGTTGTCTCAATTGAAGCTCCCACCTCTCTGATGACTTTAGCTTGTGTCAAATCGACATAAAAGTACCCACTACACAGACCAAGGACTTCCAAGTATGAAAAGGTGGGGTGGAGATATTGATAATATTCACATCCTTTTCTATGGCTGTGCTTAGTGTTTTAAACTCCATAGCTTATTTAATGAGGTAGCTGTTACTGTCACCACCATTTTATACATGGGACAACAAAAAGTTCAGGGGTGGTAAGTAACTGCCAAGGTCACTATTAGCAAGTAGGAAAGCCTGAATTTGACCTCAAAAGCCCACACACATACTTTGCCCCTACTGCCTTTTGCATAGAAAATGAGTGGAGACTTACCTCCCAAGTATAAAATTTGATTCCAAAAGCAGCAAAACGCAACTACACCAAAGAGCTTCTACATGTTGTTTGTGAGTAGGGAGGGAACCTGGATGCATGATTTGTCCTAAGAGACTTGAACCAGCTCTGACATCTCCTCCAAAGTCTCAGATAACTCAATAATCTGCTTTCATACCATCAGTGACACGTGCCTCCATTTCCCCAGAGGACACCACCTTCACCTTTCAGCTTGTATTGAAGGATGTCTTCCAATGAGCCTCACTTCTGCTAAGTTAACATCCAAGCATCATCAACCCCTCTTCTGGGCTCTTTCTCTCCACTGAGACCCCAGAGACAGAAAAGCACAGTGGAGAGTTGTATCAGGGAACATTTTCCTCAAGGTCATTCAGAACACTCTAATCAGGCGTTATACTCCCAGGTCAGGCAAAAATCTACACCCACAGTCAATCAATCCCCAACCAGCCTTTATGGAGTATGTATAAATCGGAACTCTTTACAATGTAACAGAAAGAAAAATCCAACTAAAGTTGGCTTAAGCACAAGATAAATTAGTTGGTCCATTTAACCGAGAAGGCCCGGGGAGATGATGCTTTGAGACTGGATAGAAGCAGGCACTGGAAGAGCACAATGAGGAATCTGACCATCTCTGGCTCTCAGTTTTCACTTGGCTTATTTTTTTACTTTCTTATTTTTGGGTTGTAGAGCAGGGTGTATTGGGTTCTCCTGTGTATATGTTCTAAGAATTAAGAGCAAAGGAGCTGGATGTGGTGATACTTGTCTACAGTCTCAGCACCCATGAGCTGAAGCCAGTCTATTGTCAAAAAAAAAGATAGTTAAGAAAAAGATAAACATTTTAGAGTGTGTCCCTTTCCAATTAAAGTAGTGAATAGATTGGCATCATGAATTTACTCCTGACTAAGCACCTGTTAGAAGCTGGAGTGTATTGATTGACAGCCCTTCATCCTCCTATCCTGGAATCTCTCACTAACCTTATATGGATGGTTAATTTGTATTATAAATTTGATTTGATTTTAAAAAAAATCCTAGGATATTAGTGAGGTACACTGTGTGTGTGTGTGTGTGTGTGTGTGTGTGTGTGTGTGTGTGTGTGTATTTCCAGAAAGGCTTAACTCAGGAGAGAGAAACCCACCCAGGATAAAAGTGGCATTGTCCCACAGACTAGAGTCCAAGAATTGAAAAGAAGAGGAAAACCTGGATGAGTAATACAATCCCCACTTTCTCTGCTTCCTGATCCATCCGTGTGTGAGCCAGTAGCCTCATAAGCTTGTCACCACATCTGTGGCTTCTGCCTACAGGCAGTTTCTGTCATGATGGACCACACCCTCAAACTCTGATCCAAACTATTCCTCCCTCCCTTATGTAGCTCCTTGTGAGGTATTCAGTCATAGCCTTGAACACTGTGACCATTATACCACACAGACCAGGTAGAGTGACAGTGGGTAAGGAAGAGGTGTCACTCAGAAAGAATCCCAATGGGTGTCCCAGAAGAGTGACATGTATTCTGAGTAAGCAAAAAGGACAATTATCTTTCCTCAAATCTTTTCCAACCAGACTATAATTAAAGATATGAAGAAAGCTGCGTTTTTCTAACAAGGAAATCATTCTGAGCAGGTCTTAGCATGTAGCTCAGGCTAGCATTAGATTCATAGCCCTCCTGATTTAGTACTTCTGAGTCACAAATCAATATATTTTACATGAAGCCATCTTTGCATTGAAGGAAAAAAATCCCCACAAAAATTTCAGAGAGAAAACCTAATTGATTATAAGAAATAATTCACAAACCTGACATTATAGGTTGAAGGTAGAGTTGAACTTTCAGATCCACCACTTGCTTGCTATAACTGAAGGAAAGTGGTCTCTCTGCACCTTCAACACTGTTCCACTGTAAACAGGAGACAGAAGAGTTCTGTGCTATGGGGCTTTTTTGATTAGAGCCATGAAGTACAGTTCAGGCAACATAGGAAGCAAATCTTGTAAAGTTCATTCATCCATTTACTGCTTGGTGTGTTTATGATCTACTAGAGCCACAGTTTAATGCACAGATGTTTTGTTAATTTCATAACCTAGATCCAATGGAGAAAGGAGCCCCAATGAAGGATTATCTACATTAAGGTCAGCCTCTAGAATGTCTGTGTGGGACTCTCATCTTAGCTGTGGGTAAGACCACTCCTTGAGCAGAGGATCCTCAGCTGTGTAAAATGGAGGCGCAAACTAGGAACTAGCATGCATGTATGTATGTGTTGTGCTCTGCTCTTGACTGTGGAGTTAACATAGCCATTTCTCTCAAGCTCCTGTTGATGTGACTTTCCCACCATGATGGACTGTTACCTGGAATTGTGAGCCACATGAACGTTTCTCTCTTAAGTTTCTTTCG
This sequence comes from Mastomys coucha, assembly GCF_008632895.1. NCBI lineage: Eukaryota > Metazoa > Chordata > Mammalia > Rodentia > Muridae > Mastomys > Mastomys coucha. The sequence goes on along the minus strand of NW_022196911.1, from coordinate 50,690,125 downwards.
TTGGAGCAATTTGTCACAGCAATGGGAACTAAATGAGCAATAAATTGGAGAAATAAAATACCTATTATTGTGCTGTTTATACTCTAAAATACAGAAGAGATGTGTAAGTTCACAAAAAAGTTAAGTAAGGGCTATCACTATGGAGAAAAATAACACAACACATGATGACAGCTGGGACCAGACCCTTCATGAAGAGTGGCCAGAGGAAAGAGGTCATGTTTTATCTGAGATCTGCATACTGAAAAGAACCCACCAGGTAAATATCTGGTCTCAAACAAAAGTGAATGAAGATCTGAAGCTTGGTAGAGAATGACAATGGTACAATCAGAGAGGGACAGTGCCAATCTTGTAGGTCTGTGTGAGGGCTATATTTCATTCTATGTGCCCAAGGCATGCATAGAACATGTTAAAGCTGAATGGTTAAATGTTACTCTTGTGACTGGGAGATGGCTCAATGAGTAAAAGCTCTTCCTTCAAAAGCAGGAGGCCCTAAGTTTGAATTCCCAGAATCAATGTAAAGAACAATAGTTCATGTCTGTAATATCAGAGCTCCTATGATGAGATGGGGTACAGTGGGGACAGGAATAAGAGAATCTCTGGAAGCTTGTAGAATAGCTATCCAACATAGGCAAAAGAAAACCACCAAAGAGAGATTCTGCCTCAAACTAGGTCAAGGATGAAGAGCGACACTTCAAATGATCCCTTGACCTCTACACATGCACAATGGCATAAGCACACTCACTTGTACACATGAGTGCACACCCAAGAAAGGAGGAGGAAGAGGAAGAAGAAATCACTCTCACTACTGTTTGAAAAACAGAGACTGTGGATTAAGGGTGAGTAGACACAAAGCTGGAGAGATGGGTCAGTGGTTAGAGCACTTGCTGGACCTAAGTTCAGTTCCCAGCACCTCACAACTGCCTATAACTCCAGCTCCAGATCTAACACCCCTTCTGGCCTCCATCAGCATTCATATATACATGGTACAAAGAGACACATGAATCAAAATAAAGATAAATCTAGATGGAGGAGAAAGGAGGGAGGAAAGGGAAGGGAGGGAGGGAGGGAAGAAATGGGAGGGAAAGAGGCAGGGAGGAGGAAGGAAGGGGGGAAAGGAGCAAGGGAAGAAGGAAGGAAGGAAGGAAGGAAGGAAGGAAGGAAGGAAGGAAGGAAGGAAGGAAAGAAGGAAGGAAGGATGGAAGGAAGGAAAGACCAAGTGAATATGCTAAAGCTGAAAGCAAGAACAACAGAAACTAACTTGAAAGGTACGTTTAAGTCAGATTAAACACAGCAGAACATGTTACTGAAAAAAGGAGCAATGGTTCTGACTGACACAGAAAGACAGAAAGAAAAAACAGAACATACAGTTGAGCAGAGGGTAACAGAGTCTAGCACACATATAGTAGAGTCCCAGATGGAAAGGCCAAAGTGAAGGAAAGGAAGTGAAAAAGAGCCATTGAGTAAATACACCAAGACCCATGTCCACAAAGCTGGGCGAGTCCCAGGTAAGGCGCTTATAAAGCATACCCAACCTGGCTACCTCACATAAAATTGATTATAAGTCAAAAACAGAACCTTAAAAACAACCAGGAAAACTAAAGATTAGTGACTACCAAAGATCAGATAAAACTTACTGAAATTTTTTTCAAGATAGGTTGTAAGCCAGTAAACAATGGTGTGATGTTTTCAAACAGTATGTACTTGAGCTTAATCCAGAAGGCCAACAAATGATAAAACTGGATACCTAAGAAAAGAAAACCTCTGAAGAGGATTGGGTATGTGGCTGGCTTGGTGAGGTGCTTTCCCACATACAGGAAGATCCATGGAAGCACATAAACCAGGTGGATGGTGCACACCTGTCAGCCCAGACACATAGGAGCTGGAAGTAAGATCAAAAGTATGAGGCCATACTTGGTTACATTCTGTTCTCAAAAAAGAAAAAAGGCAAAGAAATAAGATTTTGCAAAGTCATATAGGTGATGCTGTGATCAACCCCCCAAAAAAGAAAGGATAGATAGATAGATAGATAGATAGATAGATAGATAGATAGATAGATAGATAGATAGACAGATAGAGAGGTGGACAGACAGACAGACAGATAATCTCTGAAGACCAAAGAATAAGGTACTACATAAACTAGCAAATATCTTGAACCAAATAACTAGTAGAAGAGAAAAAAAGAGGACTATAGGACTGAATATAAGCAAACTACATCCATCAACTAATAATATTAACTAACAAGATGTTGAAGAGATGGGACACTTTAAGTGATTGCCTCTGAGCATGAGGACCTGAGTTTAGATACCCAGAATCCACATCAAAGCTGAGTACTGTAGGTCAGGTCTGTAACCCTAGTGCTAGGCCTCTGGATTTCATTGGCTAGCCAGCCTAACCAATCTGTAACCTCTAGTAGATTCAGTGAGAAATCTTGTCTCAACAATTTCTGAAATACAACTTCCCATAACTTTGAGGATACAAAGCCCAGAAGAAATTCAAAATCTTGAATATTTAATAACTAAGTAGAAAATAAAAAAGTCTGAATGTCAAATATGCAACTATTCATCCCAAGAATCCAGAAAAGGGATAATCAAATTGAACTTCCACAAAAGGAATACAGTGAGAGCTCCCAAAATGTAATAGAAAACAAATCTATGATCCAAGAAAAGTTAAAGCTTATTGTTTAAAGTGACTAATAAAATGGCTGATCTCCTAGAACTATCTAGAAAAAGAAAGAACACATGGTGCCAGCATGACAAAGATTTCACAAGTCTACACACTAACAAAATCAGAGGATTATCAAATATTATATAAATAAATTTAAGCATTTAAATAAAGTGCATGGATGCCTAGAAATACACAGCTTTTAAAGACAATTATTAGAAATGACAAAATTAGAGTGATCCTTTCTTTATCTATTTAACAAAAATAGAAAAGAGAAATAAATTAGCCTGAAAATGAACGTTTCCATGGAGAAACCTGTACATCCTAAAAATGTAAGCAGTGGACACTTGTGAATATTTGAAGAAGAAATGGCATTAGTCCTTTTTTATGTGTGTATAAGTGTGTACCACATGCATGAGGGTCCCTGAAAGGCCAAGAAAGGGTGTTAGATCCCCTAGAGCTGGAATTACAGGTGATTATGAGCTGCCAGACATGGCGGCTGGGGATTGAACTTGGATCCTCTGGAAGAGCAGCAGTTCTCTTAACCACTAAGGCATCTCTCCAAACTGTAATAACAACCTTGCACAGATGCTTATAAAGAACAGAAAGGCCAAAATGTACTTCAGTGCAGCTTTGCATGCATCAAACACCAAGTTCTAAGCCCCAGTACCATGGAAAAAAAGATGTTTTGGGGTGGAAAGATTATCCAATGGTAAGAGCATTTGCTGCTCTTACCATTGTACCTAGCAATCGGAAGGCACAGGCAAGCAATTTCTATGAGTCCAAGGCCAATCTGGTCTGCATAGCAAGTTGCAAGTCATGCAGACCTACATAATGAGACCCTACCACCCTATCTCAACACACACACACACACACACACACACGCACACACACACACCAAGAAGTGCCAATGACATTAATGAGCTGCACTTTGGGTGTGTCTGTGGGTGCATTTCTAAAGAGGATTAGTTGAGGAGAGAAGACCTAGTCTGGATGTAGGGAGCACCATCCATGGTTAGGAATGAAAAGACAAAGAGAGTGCCAGCTCAGTACCAGCACCTGGCTTTCTCTGCTTCCTGCCCCACTGAGATGTGAACAAGCAACTTCACAACCCTGTTGCCATGGAGCAGCCTGTGGCCACACCCTCCCTCTATGATGAACCAGATCCCTTCACAAACTATGTATCAGAAGAATCCCTTCCTCTCTTAAGTTGCTTCTTTTCAGGTACTTAGACAGCGTGACAAGGGAAGGAAGTAATATAGTAGCCCAGGCTCTCCTTGAACTCACAGTCCTCCTGTGTCACAGTTGCTGGAATTATGGTCAAGTGTTACTGTGCTTGGCCTTCAAGTCATTTTAAAATATGAAGTGCAAGTGTTTCTTTTTGGCCCCTCCTTTTTTCAAGTAGATGAACACTTGAGAAAAGAAAAACGTATATTGCTCTTCTGGTAGCATTTCACACAGTTCCTGGCACGAACCAAAAAAAAAAAAAAAAAAAAAAAAAAAAAAAAAAAAGCTCAATAAACACTGGTTAAAGAGGGGAAAAAACCTCAATAGACACACAGCTGAAGCTCAGCATATATACATGATTTTTTTTAAATAAATGAATGAACTCAAGTAAAAGAACAGACTCAGAAAAAAAAAATTGTATCCTCTGCCAAGACTCCGTAATATGCAAAGTCCTTGTGGAAGCTCTAAGAGATAAGAGGCTAAGCAAGAAGAACTGACTGAATAAAGATGAAATAAGAGTTAAAGCCAGGCTGAGAAGAAAGGGGAGAGGCGGCAGAAGGGAAGCATGGAAATGAGGGCTCAGAAGATAATGCAGGGTCTCATGTGGATGTCAAGCTGCTGGGGCAGGAAGCCGGGTCTGATCGGCATTGATAGCACGCATTCATTTCCTCCTGCCAAGCCTCTCTTCTCTTCCTTCACACTAGGCTTAGGAGTGCAGGGTTCAGATGCATCCCTGTAGGCTCAAGCTCTGAGATCTAGACAAGTCAGTCACTCTGCTCTCATGCCATGAGAACCTAATCAGTACCCTAGGGGGAAAGGTCTCTTCGTGTCTGCCCCTCCTGAAAAAGAGGTCTGGTGCCACTGATCCAAGGCATCCTAGGGTCCCTTCTTTTATTTTTTATTTTTTGAGTCAGGGTCTCACTTTGTAGCCCTGGCTAGCATGGAACTCACTGTGTAGATCAGGTTGGCATCAAACTCATAGAGACCCACCTACCTCTACTTTCCAAGTGGTGGGATTAAAGTCATCTGCCACCATACCTGTCTTTTTAATGTATATATGTTTGCCTGCTTGTGTGTATGTGTCCTAGTTCATGTAACTGCCCTCAGAGGACAAAAGAGGGCATCAGATCCGTTAGAGCCAGAGTTACAGATGGTTATGAGCACTGAACATGAGTGCTGGGAATTGAACTAAGGTCCTCTGTAAGAGCAGCAAGCACTCTTAACCTCTGGACCACCTTTCTAGACCCTATTTTGTCTTGGTTTTTTTGTTGTTGTTGTTGTTGTTTTTTTTTATTAAGAGAACATAACTGATGCCTGTCAGAGCAGGAAACAGCCAGCCCACCTCTGTTAATACAAGGATGGTAAATCTCACCCTTCCTTATCTTCAAGCCCTCAGCTGGAAACAGTTATTCTTTTATTCATTCACTCCTGCAAGAAGGATTTATTGAGCACCTCCTATGGTGTGTGCATGTGTGTGTGTGTGTGTGTGTGTGTTAGTTATGTGTGCTTGTGTGAATATGTGCATATGTGTACATATGTGTGTGTCCATCTGTGTGTATCCGTCTGTGTGTGTATGTTTGTGTGGACAGACTACAATCAAATGAGCATTGTGCTTGATGATTCAGCCCAGCTGTAGGCAAATGTCTGAGTTCTGCACATTCTTAAGTTAAGCCAGGCATAACTAAGCTGCTTGCTATGGTAAGAGTATTAAGTGCACTTTCTAAATATATGGTATTTATCTGTATATAATTAATGATCCAGGTAGAATCTCTTCCGTTCTAGATTGCCTTGATCTTCTGTTGGTATGTCCTTGCCCTTGGTTGGAATAAAAAGCAGTGGAAAGACATTTCAGCTACAATTAAGATCCCCATGTCCTTCTGCCAACTGCTATTGGTCTAAGAGGAAGTTGATTAATCTCTCTGGATTAATTTTCCCTCTGTACACTTGAACAAAAGATCAGTCACCAAGAATATTTTCACCAGTTCCTGATGAGTTCCTCCTGCCTTGGTGGACACAAACAGGCACACATCACACAAATACACACACACAAAAAAAACTAATTTGCACACACACATCACAGTAGCCAGAAATTCCTCCAGTTTCTCCCTAATGCACTTGAATAAAACCCAAAGTCCTTAGGGTACTTTGGAGGTAAACTAAGCCCCACTGACTGGGAGTCATCCAGCCCCAAGGCCTCTCTGCCTCTCTACCTCTCTTCCCCTCAGGCACACTATACCAAGGGCTTGTACTCTCCAATATATCTCTCCTCCACAGTCTTCCTGAAGCTTTTGTCCTTGCCTAGGAAACTCTCCTTTGTCTCAGTCCCCACTCCTTTCAACAGCTGTTTCTTTCAGAGCATCCCCTCATCTGGCCACCCATATAAAGGCATATCTGCATGTCACTATGTACCCCTCAACTTTCTTCTTTTAAAATTGTATTACATTGTTATTCTTTTATTTTGTGTTGGGAGAGGGGCATGTGAGGGAATACACATGTGGTATACAGCTCATACTTGGTAGTCAGTGAACAACTTTAGGGTAGTCAGATGACAGCTTTCAAGATTCAGCTCTCTCTCTCTCTCTCTCTCTCTCTCTCTCTCTCTCTCTCTCTCTCTCTCTCTCTCTCTCTCTCATACACACACAAACACACACACACACACACACACACACACACACACGTGCTGTAAAGACTTTCCTGAGTTGCAGAAGGATAAGAGTAATGAACATCTGTGCAATTCCCTGAGGTGTGGATCTTACAGCCCTCCTCTGGCAGAAGCCTAAAGAAGTTTAGTTATTTATCCAGAGTTAAATAAAGACATAAATCCATGACCAAACCCTTGGTTGTTTATCTTCATGAGTGAGCTACAAAAGAACAGAAAGATCTTGACAAATGAGAAGTATTTGGGATGTACAGTTAAAACGTGTGAAGCTGGAGCTGGAGAGATGGCTCAGCAATTAAGAGCACTTGCTTCTCTTCCAAAGGACCTGAGCTCAGTTCCCATCTCCTACAATGGATGGGACAGCTCACAGCTGTCTACAACTCCAGATCTGAGGGATCTGATATCCTCTTCTAATGTCCATAAGCACCTGTACCCAAGTGCACATACCTACACACAGACACAAAACTGGAAATAAAAATAAATCTGTTTTAAAGTGTAAAGTTGCAACTATCAGGTATTTTTCTCACTAGTCTTTCACTGTGTTTAATTTTATAAATTTTATTATTTTAAAAAATGAAAATAAATAAAGATATCACAGACCAAAGTCTATAAACTTTATGAACTTATATATAGTTAGAATTAGCATTTGAAATGGAAACTGTGAAGCTTTATATTCAATTTTCATACTTTCAGTATCAAATGTATTTTATGTAGTGATCTACCACCGAAACCAAAACAAAATTCTCCATGACACAGTTAGAGCTAAATAAACAATTAACTTTATATTCTCTTTCATAACTCATGCCCATTACCTGCATTCATCAGGTTATTCTTCATCCCCTTATATTTGGCCATCCTTACTCTCTCTTCTACATGTTCTACTGCACCCATACATATATTTATTTATATATGAATATACATTATTAGCTAAATCCTGCATATAAGCAATAGATTTTTTTTTCCTGAGAGTGTGTGACTTTGCTTAGTATTGCACATTCTAAGTCCATGTCACTCTGTGCCCCAACCTTTCTTCTTTTTTTTTAATTGTATTATAATTTTATTCTTTTATTTTGTATGAGAGGGGTGCGTGTGGGTGGGTACATACAAAGTATAGCTCCCACGTGAAAGTCAGTGGACAACTTTCAAGTATACATTTATATATATTATAAATATATATTTATATATTATATATAATTTTCATTATCCATTCATTTGTTGATTGGTAGGTTGATTCCAATTCTTTGCCATAGCAAACAATCAGTAAACACAGGGTATAGATGTCTTTATGACAGAGTATAAAGTTATCTGGGTATATGTCCAAGAGTGAAATAGCTGAGTCATATGATAGTCCTATTTTTAATTTTTGAGAAATCTGTAAAATAATTTCCACAATAGCTGTATTAATTCACATCCCCAACAAGAGTGGATAAGTGTTCTTTTCTCTCCTTTCCAACATTTATTGTCAAGTTTGTTGATGATAGTCATTCTGACTGGTGTGAGTATACCAAAGTGGTTTTAATTTCCCTTCCCCTGACAGTTAGGGCTACTCAATACTTTTAAAATAGTTATTGACTATTTGTGGGTGGAGAGGAGGTTGGTTTTTGTTTTGTTTTGTTTTGTTTTTTGTTTTGTTTTGTTTTTGAAGTCTGCCTAGTCAATTATTCACTTATCCATTGATTGGTAGTTTTATTTCCTTGGGATTTATTTTCTGCAATTCTTTGTAAATTCTGAATAGTAGCCTCTTGTCTGGAGTGTAGATGGTAAAGATTTTCTCCCATTCTATAGATTGTCTGTTAACTCTGCCGTTTGTTTCCTCGACTGCACAGAAATAATTATTTTCATGTCATTTCAGGAGTTGATGCTTGGGAAGAAATTAATGAAATTGAGTATAAAAAAATAATAATATATAAAATCAACTAAAGAGTTGGTTCTTTGAAAGAAATTAATGAGCTATGCAGACCCTTAGTTACCTGGCTTTTCTCACTAGTCTCTGAAGCAGCTGCATATCCCAGGAGTTCAGACCATCATTTATCCCGGGCCTGGGACTTAGTCAATTCATGTGTGGACTGAATGAGAACTAGAACAAATAGAACACAACTGCCTCTCTTTTGTGCCATAGTAACTCTCTTTTCTTGCATAGGCCACACTCACCATCAGCAACACAAACACACACACACACACACAAACACACACACACAAACACACACACACATACACACACTTACATCATGGAAGGAGTAACAGAAAATGCTAGACACTGTATTCATATCCAACTGTGCAAGTGTTTCCTAGTCAGATGAAGCAAGAATACGGTTGCTGACTTACTTGTTTGTTGACGGTTGTTTTGATGTCTCTGGGGCACCACACACTGACATATATTGATACATGTATGTGACACAAACATGCATGTATGAATACATAAACATATGTGGACAGAAACCAACTGCAAACAGAAATGTATAAATACAAATAAACTCTTCAAGTTCACTTCAGAATTATGTAGAAGACAAATCAAAAATAAATTATACACATGGGAGTATACACACTCATTAGGCTAGGTGTGTTAGTGCATGGTTTTGGTCCCAGCACTCAGAAGGCAGAATCAGGTAAATCTCTGTGAGTTCAGGGCCTGTTTGGTCTACCTAATTCCAGTTCTAAGTTCTATGCCAGCCAAGGCAACATAATGAGAGAGAGAGAGAGAGAGACAGACAGAGAGAGAGAGAGAGAGAGAGAGAGAGAACCCTGGTACAGGAAAGCCATGAAAGAGTCCTTCTGGCACCTGCTTTTGCAATACAAAGTAGAGTTCTGCTAGTCTCATCCTGAGCTGGGAAAGGAAGCTTTGCTTGGGAAAAGACCTGAACTTTCAGAGAACAGAGAATGATTGCCCCAAGTAAGGAATTCCTGAAAATGCTGGGTAAATAGAAGGCTTGTCTTCCCTAGGCAGCATTGGGACAGAGAGCCCCAGAATCCCCTTGAGTTCCAGCAGCCAGAAAATCCTGCAGAGGCTATTAATCCACTAAAGTCCCCTAGCTGGGAGAAAATCTGATTAACTCTACCTCTCCAGATGGGCTCAACTGTGAAATGTATATCTCATTTCTGAAAGTCAGATAAGGTAGAGAAAGAGGCAGGTGAAGGAAAGTTGGGGCGGGGGTGCCATAGGAACACGATACATGCATGCACTCCTTGGCTCCTCCATTAATTTGGAGTCCAGTTTTCCCAGCCTGTATGATGTGAATCAAATGCCCTCTGTTCGATGGAAGAGTGTATCTTCTATCTCTTTCAAAAAAGTCAGGCAGGTCAGCTCCCCTTTAACCCTAGAAACTAAGAAAAATTTTCCTGAATTTCCCTACCACAATGATCTTGGAAAGAGACTTACTCTATCCACCAGACCTTTCTTCTTAAGTCTTCTGGACTCAAAGATTATACCTTCAGCACTTTAACAAAATTGAAGGATCTGGTTCCATTGACCCTTTTAAAACAGAAACAGATGCAGAGACTCTCCACAGTCAAACATTAGGCAGAGCTTGGGGAGTCTTGTGGAAGACTATGGGGAAAAGTTGAGGGAGCCAAAGGAGTCAAGGACACCACAAGAAAACCTAAAGAGTCAACTAACCTGGACCCATGGAGGCTCACAAAGACTGAACCAGCAACCAAAGAGCATGCATGGACTGAACCTAGGCCCCCTACACATACGTAGCAGATGTGCAGCTTGGTCTCCATGTGGGTCCCTGAACAACTGGAATAGCAGGGGTTGTCTCTGACTCGGTTCCCTGCCTTTGGATACTTTCCCCTAACTGGGTTGCCTTTTCTGGCACTAGTGGGAGGGGATGCTCTTAGTCCTGCTGTGACTTGATATTTCAGGGCCAGCTGGTACCCATGAGGGGCATCCTCCTCTTCTCTGAGGAGGAGGTCTGAGAGTGGGACTTGGAAGTGAGGAGGAAGAGGGGGTTGCGATTGGCATGTAAAATGAATAAATGAATGAATGAAAAAATGATAAACTGAGTCTGCCCTAGCACATCTGGACTGAGGCTCATGGTGTTTTACTTACATACAGCTATTTTATTTTTTAAAAGTCACAGTAAGGATTTTGAAAGACTTAAAAGATAAACTTCATGATCACTTTGGAGCGACAGAAGACCTGCAAAGACCCTGAGGCCTGGGAAGTACAGGAGACTGGTCTCTGCCAGCACTCCAAGGGTTAAACTCAAGCCAGAAACTAACATGCAATTGGCCGAACCTGGAGAGAAGATATGGTTTTCGCAGCTGCGGGCCAATGAACACCCGGAGTGGGAGGGTTTGAAGCTTCTAAGGAGTTTTTCCCCCCATTTTCCCCTCTCCACCCCCTCCCATCGGTCCTCGCCCCCACCATCCTCTACGCCGCCAGTTTGTTAAATTAATGCAGTAAGAAAGTCTGAAGATCTGAGGGAGTCTGGCCAGAAGAAGATGGACGAGCTTAGAAATTCGACATGCTTCTGAAAGCTTGGTTTCTTGAGCTCTGCTGGTAAGCCATGGACCCCAGCTGCCCCTGAAAGTTGTGGTGGGCTCTCTTGCTCCTGCAGCCCCAAGCAATGGGACACCTTTCCTGCAGCGATCCCAACTTATTCGGCGGGGACCAGAGAGCAGGGACTGCAAGGCGACAGCAGACAGGAACGGAGGCAGGGGAACGAGATTCCGGGACTCAGTCGCGATGCGCCAGCCTGGCACACTCTCCGACATCTAACTGAAGCCAGCACCGTCACCTGCTCCACCCCCCCCCCAACCCCTAAAACCCCTCGGGCCAGCCCAGGACCAGAAAGAAGATGCCAGCCGGGTCTAAGGGTCCGAGACCAGGGCTCTGATCCCCACGGATTTCTTCCTTTCATGGAGCTGGCCATCTCGACAGAAAAACAAGGGTAAAAAAAAGAAGAAGACTAGGGAAAGAAAGAAAAGAAAAGAAGAAAATATACCCACCCCCAAACGTGCCTCCCAGCGCCGCAGGGAGCCTCCAGCGAGTTGAGCTTCAGCCGCGCTCTTCCCGCCCGCAGCCGGGCTGGACGCTCTCCGTGGTGCTGAACCTGCACGACCGCCGCTGTCCGCGGTACCTTAGCTGCCTGGCTGCAATTCTCCCCCGGCTCTGACACCTCGTCCCTCTACTCCCTGCCCCCTTAAACATCTGGATTATTACCCCCAGTGGCGCTCTCTGGCTTCGTAAGTGCCCATCGAAAACATTTTTGCACCCCCATAACTCGTGGACTTTACAGCACAAGAATCTGGAAGATGTACAGCTTCAACACTCTGCGATTCTACCTTTGGGAGACCATTGTATTCTTCAGGTACGAGATTTTCTATACTGACCACTATCCTTATGGTGCAATAGGGGTCTAGAAGAGTAAAGAGGCTGACTCTGCCGCGGCCTCATCAATTGAGGAGGGGGTGCTGTGTGCCGAAGGCCCTTCCATTCCTCTCCTTCCCCCACCCCCCACCCGCAGGGTGTCTGGCTGGTGCGTGTAGGTCCCAGACAGTGGCTGCTCCGGGCAGCGGTTTGCCTGTTCTTTGCGGTCTGTCTGCCTGCTGCATTCCCCGCAAAATTGGGCCCCCAGACCCCTAGCCCCTCTACTCGATGCCCTTCACAAGACTGAGGACTTAAGAGGAAGCTTTATGAGTTTTTTAGTTTAATTGGGACCGCATTTCTCTCAAACCGCAGTGCTGGAAACCCCGGGTCTCCCGTCTGGGAGCGAAGTGACAACTAGCGGTGACGCGGAAGGTTGCAGTTGGACTGGCTGAGCACAAAACAGAGCATTCTGTCTCTTTTTGTTGTTTTTCTTCGGGGTCAGGGGTTTCTGTAGTTTGTAGGGAATAACGCAGTTATGACTTCAGCTTGCAAAGTCCTAACTTAAGTGCCGATCGGGCCTATTTAAGAATAGATACTAGGAAATATTTTCTTTTTAAAACTTTGACTCCATCTTCCCTGATACATGCTTCTTTCCAAACTCTGTTACAGCAGACCCTCCGCTACTCCAAAGGGCAGTTCTTATTTATGAGTGGATGCCTATCTCTGCTGCCATAACTAGACTCCCCACGCCCACCCACTGACTCCTAATTCTCTGCTTACAGGCTTGACATTCTTGTGTTGGTCCAAGTGAAAAGTGAAAAATTACATCTTTAGGAAGTATTGAAACAGATAAGCCTTTTGTAAGTGGGCAAATCATGCCGTCTTCCGAGGTGGTGATGATAAATTCCATCTATATGAATTGAAAAAATAATCTTCCCAGCTCTGCAGAGATCGTTAATCTTCCTCATTCTAGCGCGTCTCCTTCTCACGTTTTACCACTGTGGTGAGTTAATAGGCATTTGAAAAAAAAAAAAACCATTCCGCTTGTTCTAAAAACTAAACGACCACCAAATAAGATCTTCTCTGATTGTAAAGCAGGACATAAGCGTGATTTTATTGCACTGCAAAGAGTTGCTGGTTCAACCAATCCATTGGTTGGTGGTATGAATGAGGCCTTCTCTCCCAAGTGACAGCTTCTGAATTTGAGCCTCTCTTTGTGTTTTTTTCCCTCTAGAGATGATAAGGAAAAACACCCCCTCCCTTCCCAGGGTTACTCACTGCTAAAGCTTTTAATGCCCTCTTAAAATAATTCTTTAGCATCTCACTGTCCCAACCACAGCTTAGAATGTAAATAGCCAAATATTTTTTTAAGTCCAACATTCCAAGGCCTTATGTGATTTACCTACTCCATGGAGTGGGTGAGGTGGGAGGACTAGAAGAGTCTTGTCCTCTACCCACCCCCATTCCTTTTTTTCTTGATGCAATCCTTGATTTTCCTCTCCAAGACATGAGCTTTCACAAAAAGGAGAATCAGTCTAAAAGCTCTGCATTGTAATCGCTCAGATAAGGGTGAGGCTCTGCTGCGTTAATTCCTCAAGTGAACTGGTGGTGGCCCAGCAGAGAGTCTTCCTTCTCCTGTATGGGTGAAGGCACATGTGAGCAGCAGCTGGCATGATCGAGAACTCACTGTTCTTATGAGGAAACAAGAGGCCTGACTAGAGAGATCCAGATCACGCTGCTGCTGTGGCGGCGGTGGCAATACCAAAGCCAGAGGACCGCTGCATCATTTCAGGAGTTAATGTTCAGGCCCTTTGCAGTTTCCCAGAGAGATGAAGCGAAGGGGGTCACAAGGGAGTTAACCATGGAAGATGTCCTTGTTCAAATGGCACTTGCATCTCGAATTCTTTCATCTTCTAAATTTTAGGTGAGACATACACAAAGCCTTAGAATCGAGGGTAAACAGAGGCCAGCTGCTCCCTTGCAGGTCACATGAGAATAACCACTCCTTCTCACCAAGGGACAGGCTTGGAGTTAGAATGAGCCAATGTATGTATATTCCCAGGGCCTAGGCCCTTCTTAGATCAAGTGAGGCTTGTCACTCACCTGTTTGAGATTGCGGAAAAACATGGGGGCCACCAGGGCGCTAGCTGAGGTGCTGCTGCATCGTGTCTGTGAGCAGTCAGCAGAGCAGCAACATCAACAGCAAAACAAACAAAAACAGCTGAAGTGAGTGGTGGGGGAGCCTCACATGCTACCAATGCAGGAAGTGGATGGAGGCCTCGGAAAGGCAGCTGGGGTCCTAGGAGACAGCATCAATGCAGTTCTCATTAGCCATGTCCCCACAAATATGTGGAAGCAATTTGGCTGAAGTTACTGCTTTCAGGTTAAACAGCCTAACATTTTTAAATTTAATATGGAACAGCCTGTAATCCAATAACATAAATATTGTATCACTCAGATGTCAGGGTCTTATATCTACATGGGCTAAAACTAATATTCAATGTTTGATTAATTACTTAACACCTCAAACATATTCCCTTTTCAACCCACCTTTAAACCAAAAGGAGCATGGCTTTGCTCCCCAGAGCCCTGACAGAGGCTTATAGCAAGGATGAGATGAGTATAACCCCAACAGTTCCTTGCCTCCTCAATAACTCAGACAGACATGATCTATAACAATGTTCCTCAACCCCTGCACTTTTGGCATTTGGATCTTCGTAATTCTTTGTCATGACGTCTGCCCTGTGCATTGTAGCAGTCTATCTGGTGCCAGTAGCATTTTTCTCCCTGGTCACGACAATCAAAAATGTCTCCGGACACTGCAACTACCCCAGGGTACAGTGTGAAGGGACAGGATTTTCCAAGTGTTGAATGACAATAGAAATAAATAAATTTTTAATCAGCTGCTCTGATGCAGTAATCATAATAATGAAAAAAAGTCGAGTTTGCGTGAGGTAACAACCCGTGGCAGAATACACAGCATGTCCCACTGAAATAGAAAGGGATCTAGTTTGCACTTCAGCAAGGGATAACTACAGAAAGGCATAAACCAAGTCATGGGTGATTTTTCCCAGAGATCACCACTTTCTCCTTATATACCCCTTCCATTTCCCATCCCAGTAAATGATGTCTTGTGCTGAGGTTTTAGACACTGTGTGTCAGTCTCTTGCTAAAAAAGCTGATCAAAACCTTGAAATGAAGATGTTTCTGTCTATTCTAGGATGAGAAAGAGCATGGTAAATACATTGTTTAATATCTCTATCACTATGGAAAGATAGTTGACTATTTTCCTGAGATATACCCTCTTGGAAAGGTTCCCAAGCTTACCAAGAAGGGCTAACAACCACCTTGATCTTTCTCCCTGGTAACATCTATGTTCTCCCCGAGTCCTTCCCACTGTATTTTGGGGTATTGCAGAACGCATCTAGAACTTTCTGAAATGACCCAAGGACTTTTTCCTAAGATAATAAGACTTTGGGTCAAATCTGCATCAGGGACAGCCAAACTGTCAATCAGTCCACCTGCTCTCTGGAAGCTTAGGAAAGATAGGAAAGAAATGTCATTTGTTCATTCCCAACCAGCAGTTTGAACAAGGCCAATACATGAAATTATAAATCTGCACATAACATCTGCATATTTGAGAAATTGGGAAAGACCCACCAGGACATGTGGGAAATTTATCTTAGGGATGGTCTGGGGCAAAGAAGAGAGTTAGAACAGCTACAGTCCATGGGTTCTGACTTCCAGAGTCAACTCTGCTCTCATCCTGCGGCACAGTCATAAGAAGGCTCTCCCCTGTGGGGACTCTATTTTCAACTCAGACGGCTAAACCCAACCCTTGTAAGTTCCCTTCAGTCTCTGAGCAACCCATTATCAAAGATGGGGCTCCATTTTCACAAAGGTTCTGGATGAACTGGCCCCAGTGGCTACCCTGCCTTCAACCCTTCATGAGGTATTAACTAATCATGTGATTGTGCGTCCCATTCAAAACCAGCTACTCTGCAGGGACACATGCCATCGCTACAGAGAGGGACCTTTTCTCCAACAGCAGAGGGTCTGCAGTGCTTGCCTCCAGGTCATCTGTGTACAGAGCCCATGACAGCATCACACTGATGTGGTGCCATTAACTTTATTTGCTTCATCAGCTGGCAAAGCCAATATGATTTCTAAGATGGATGGTACTGTCTCCTGTAAGCCGGGCTTGAAGGATCTTCTGTAGGGTTTTAAGTGTGCTTTAGATAGTGCAGCCTCAGCCGCAGCAGACCTGGGATCAGGAATTTAACTATTTCAGCGTGACCTTGAGAAGACTCTGTGACCCTTCTGGGTCTCAACTTGGCTCACCTGTAAAATGAAAGGATGCCACCAATCACACTCTCGGAAATTTTTAGATGTTCTTGTTTGCGATGACTTTCTCTCATTCTTTCCCCCATAACAGTGCAGTTGGAGTTAACGTCATTGCAGCATATCCCAGCTATTACCAAAATAATAATAATAATAATAATAATAATAATAATAATAATAATAATAACTGTTGTCAGCTACTAGCCTCAAAAGTCAGAAAGAAGTGAGGACCTCAGCCAGCTACTTTCCTCCTTGAATAGTTCCCCTAAGGTGGACATGGTAACTGACAAAGACTCTAAATGTCTTACCTTCCTTGACCAAGAAATGTTCAGAGTGAGGAGATGCTCCACCACTGCCTTACATGAAAAATTATTTGAGAAAGTCAGATTCCCTTCCTTCTTTCAGTGACTGTTTAACATTTATCCCCACCCTGCCCCCCTTTGCCCCCCGAAACATAAAGCCTAATTTTTTAGTTGTTTACTGAACTCATCCTTGACTTATTTGCCCATTGCCATTAGTCAAGAGAATACACAACTGTCAGAAACTATCACAGCACAAGCAATGTCTCTCACGGAGTTGACCTAAGATGAAACACTGCTAAGGACCGTGGTGTTTCCTAGTCAGCCCATATGGTTTGGGCAGAGGTAAATTCAAAACTGGCTATCATCTATTAAATATTTTATGTAGGTTCCAAGTCCTCCTTAAGATTGCATGTATGTCTGATGTACCCACAGCCTCCATATAGGGAAACATTAGATTTGATTTAGCCTATGCAGCTGAAAGAGCATAGATTTCTTTTTAATGTACATAGAAATTCTGGCTTGAGGGAACTAAAAACTTTCTGGAACCTCTACTGAGTGGTACAGGAGCTACCACAATAGCTATGGAAGTCAGGAACGGGAACAGAAGTATACCTACCAGGGGGATATAGAAATTCACACTTCTCTAGATTATGAATTTGTGAGTGATTTCTTGCAAAAGAATAAATGGAATGCAGGTCAGAGACAACCCTGACAATGCTTAGACCTCCTCTTGTCCTGACTCCTAAATTACCTCCTGAAATTTTCGGGCTCTAAATCAGGCCAAGAGCACATACTTGGTGGTATTTTTCTCTTTCTTCAAAATAGATCAGATAGTGACTAAATTGGGCAATGAACCTACACACACAATGTGGCAAAGGATTATTAAAAAAGAAGCCACCTTAGTTATATAAAAACCTGCATTTAAGGAAGAAAACGGGCTTCAGAATGCACCAGAAAGACATAGCAGAAAATTTACCAATCCACAAATGAAACCACAGGCACCATTCTTGTTCCTGGCACTTATAGCCTCTCTGCCCTGAACTCCAGCTGCCCCCCACAAACCCATTCCCTGTTAAACCTAACAAACAACCAAAGACACGACAGGGTGCCGGCAACTTCATTGAGAAAAGGAAACAGTGTCTGCAGGCTAGGACAGGGGGCTTAGCCACAGCCCAGGCTCTGGAATGTGAGCTGTTAAGAGGGGTGCCTGCGGCACCAAAGCTTTTGAAATGGTGTCTAAAGATCCCTTTGTGGTTTTCTGAAGTTGATATTGTCTGAAGCTAATTCAGCACAATTAGATTACCGCTCTCAGCCTTTGAATCCAGCCTGTTCTGTAGGATCTGTTACTAAATGAGTTTACCTTCTTAACAGGGTGCTGTTGACAACTGTGAATCCCAGCCATGAAATAGGCAGCAGTCCTCTCTCCCTCTTGCCTTGATCCCATCCTCCTGAGCTACATCCTTAGAGCTCCCACCCGGTCATTGCAGAGGGTCACACTGTCCCTCCCAGTTAAGGAGTCTGCAGCAGCATGAACTCTGAGCAGATCTCGAAGTTGACCTGTCAAAACTAGTTGAGAAAGGCTTGTCAAAGAGACAGATTCCAAGAAATTGAGAGGTTCAAACTTACATAAAGTGTTCTTATTACCAAATCATAATATGTGAAGAGGCAATAAATAGCTAATGCTGGAGACTTAGGGGATTAATAACCTCAAAAGTGCACACAGATCTCCAAACCCTTCAAGATGTATACATATGTACAGCTTTGCATATGTCAATCAGACATAATTAGGATAGTTTTACATTTTAAATATTTGGGGGTAGAAAGTGGTTTAGTGGATAGAGTGCTGAGTAGACTCCCTAGTGTCACAAAGTAGCAACATTTAAAAGTAAAACGCAGATTCCCCACCAGACTGTGGAGTCAGGTTCTCCAGTGATGGAGCCAGAGATAGAATTGCTCACAGAGGCCTTTAAGTTGAAGCTTTTCAAACTTCTGGTGCACAGCAGGTGCCAAGAGCCTTGCTGGAGATGCTGTTTCTGAGGTCTGGGTCCTGAGAGTCAATCTTTCTGCCAGCCCTCTCATGACCCAGCGGCGAACCCACCCACTCCCGCTTCCCTGTCCTGGCATGGGGCATCGAAGGAGGGGGGATGGAATAGGGGGTTTTCAGAGGGGAAACTAGGAAAGGGGATAACATTTGAAATGTAAATAAAGAAAATATCTAATAAAAATTGTAGGAGACAAAAAGAGAAAAAAGAAAAGAAGTTGCTTGCAGGGGACAGGACTCCCCAACCCATCAGTCACACATCATTCCCTAAGTTTATTCCCTGTGTGGTGTGTGCAAAGCTTTTATGCCCTGATGATGCCACGGTATCTCCCATCATTACTCTCAGTTCTGTCTCCCTCTCCTGAACATAAGCACAACTCAAGGCACCTCCTCTCCTGAGCACCCAGCCCTGTCCTGAGATGGTGATTCAGTCCCTGAGTCTTTGTGCACCTGCAGCTCTCAGTCACACTCCACAGCCATGCAGTAAGAGGTTGCAGAGTGAGAGAGTGCACCCAATGGATGGGAACGACATCTGGGCCCCAGAGGACTTAGGACACTGCAATGAGCATCTGTGGGGACTGAGGGAGGAGTGAATCTGATGACAGAAGGGACTGGGGGAATCAGGTCACTCACCATCTTCCTAGGCACTTGATCTGGCATTCACTTAGAGGCTTGCTTGGGACTCCCAGAGGTGTGGAAGGCTCTGCACCATCCCACCATTGCTCTGACCCCAGGATCATGTCCTTCCTTCTGCACCCCTTTAACTTACCCACCTTTGTAGGGAGTCTGTTGCTACCTCATACCCATAAGAGCGACTGCTCTGTTCTGTGTGTGTTTGTTGCTAAGTGTTCCTTTCTGCAACCCCCACCCCCAGCTTCAGAGGACTGCGGCAAGCCACCTTGCTCTTGCAGCAGCACCCCAGTTTGCAGAGTAAGCTGCCCAATCACCCAATCCCATTAAAACACAGTTCCAGGACAGTGGTACACGCCCCACAGCAGAGTAGAGAGAACTGAGGCTTAGGGAGAAATGTGTTTAGCCTTTGGGTGATGCAAGAAACCTGGCTGATTATCACAGGGTAAAGCCAGGTGTTGTGACATGTGCCTGTAATCTCAGCACTGGGGGTTCCTCCATATTGCTATGCATTTACTGGGGTTTTTTTTTCCACCAAGCCAGTCCTAAATTATGTGTCTTTGCAAACATGCTTGACATTTTCCCCTAGAAAGAAGGAATCAGGAAAAGGGAGACTGCTCGGGTGCTTGCAAAACACACATTTCACACAGATGGTTGATACTGCCGAGTGATAATCCTTCCTCAGCCTTCTCTCTGCCCTCTCTCATGAGGTCCTATCTCAGCCTGAATAGCAACAGCAAGTTAACAATAATCACTAGAATCCTTATTGAAGGCAGGGTATGGTGTTGACATCATGTTTCCAGTCTTCATCCCTTCCACCGGAGGGACGCTGGCTACCCTCCAGCCCCACGTGCATGGCTAAGGCTACAGTTCTGAGAGTGTGGATGCGTTCTCCCACTGCACCTTGTCTCACCATTCCCACAGGAATCCTAAGATGCAGGGACTATTTAACACAACCCCCCATTTTGTAGGTGACAAAACTGAGGCATAAAAATGATTATGTGGCTCTCCTAAGTGACAGCTAATACTCTAGAAAGCACTTGGAGGGCTGGTGATGTGGCTCAGTTGGTAGAGTAGTTGCCTAACACACACAACACCCTGAGTTTTATCCCTTGCACCCAATAAAGCATGGTAATGGTATACACCTGTAATCCAAGTACGTGGGAAGTAGAATCAGGAGTTCAAGTCATCCTTAGCTACAGAGCAAGTTTGAGGACAGGCTGGTCTACATGATACCTTATTTCAGAGAGAAAGAAACAAACAAAAAGAGAAAGGAAGGAAGGAAGGAAGGGAGGAAGGAAAGAAAGAAAGAAAGAAAGAAAGAAAGAAAGAAAGAAAGAAAGAAAGAAAGAAAGGAAGGAAGGAAGGAAGAAAAGAAATAGGGAATAGAGAAAGAAGGTAGGAAAAAGAAAGTGAAGGTAAAAGAGGGAAGGAGAGAGGAGGGCGAGAATAAGGAAAGGAAGGGAGAAGAAATGGAGAGGAGAGGAGAAGGAATAGGAGGGAAGGAGATGGGAGAGGAGGGAAGGAGAGGGGAGGAGAGACAGGGAAGGACAGACATTACCTTTGATCCACACTCCCCAGGGTGGAGTCAGAAGACACTGAAGCAGATGAAGAAGATGGATGAGACAGGTTCTGCCTCTCAAGAGTCAATCCCTTGTAGGCATGTATAAATAGTAACAGTGTCCTTGACCTGTACATACACGTGAGTTTCCAACCTTCATCCCTTCCACAGGAGGGATGCTGGCTACCCTCCAGCCCCACGTGCAGGACTAAGGCTACAGTTCTTTCTGAGAGGGTGGATGCTTTCTTCCACTGCACTTTTTCCTCCGTGTCCTCAAGTCATCAGAGTGGGAGAGCTATCTAGATGATAGCAGCGGGTTCTTGATCAAGAGCCCAAGCAGAAAAGACTAGTAAGAACTATTGGTCCTCTGTTTGAAGACCAGCAACCTGTGCAGCCACACAGTCTAATGCCATCATGGAGGATGAAGTATCCTTAGTATATCCTTAACTTCTGGGTGAGAGTTTGGAGAAGAAAGCCTGCCTTGGGTGCTGTCTACCTCACCCCATGCCTCCATATTTGGCTGCCAGAAAACAGCCAATGGTCTCTTCAAAACCTCTCTAGACTAGGAGGCTGGGTGACCAGGTGCCATGAGTGGCTGAGACAATACACAGGGGGTGCGCAAGGATGAAGGCCCTCCTGAGTCACCCTGGCTCTACCACCTGTTCTTAGCCTTTCTGAGCGACACAGAGACATCCCCCATGTGCCTCTAGCAGGCCAGACGTGGAAGGAAAATAATCAATACACACCAAGTCTCTGCCAATCAACTTTTGAAACAGACCCGCTGCTGTGTTCCTTTATCTTTTTCTGTTGTAAACATTATAAATTGTTTGCATTAAGCAACCTAAGAAAGAATGTTGAGGACCAAAACACACAGGAATCTTATTCCCTAGGATGAATCATGTAACAGTTTGATACCCATCCTTTCAGATTGGTTTTATAGCACAACAGTCACCAAAGTGTTAGTGTGTTTGCGCCTGGCTTTATTCTCAGGGCCAACTATGGGTAAGCCTGTGGGCTCCTCAGAGCTATGCAGTTAATCCAAATCTGTTATTCATCCCAATGTGCAGATCAGCTTCAAGGGTCTTCCTAGGACCACCCAATCTGAACCAGGTAGTCCTAGACTAGACTGCAAGCAATCTGCCTTCAGAAACCCTTTTCCTGTTATGGTGATACAGTTTGGGTCATACAGTAATGGAGGTAGTCTCAAATCCACAGTCTACAGTATGCAGGACCATCATGGTTGTAATAGCCCTACTGACTTTCCCTTGAGCACACCAGTTCTTTATCTGACACTTACCTTCCAGCTTGTGCCATGAAGCTCCTACCTCTGTCCCTATGTCCTTTACATCATACAAACCAACTCCCAAGCCAAAGTTGTCCATGAGTCCCTGCTCTGGACCCAAGGTGGCCCCTGTCTCCCTCCATAAAACTGGAAAGGATACCGCCTTCAGAGGCACTTGAAACAGCTCTGGGTTAGAATGCAGCTGCTCAGATCCTGCTTTCCTCGTCCAGAGATCTCGGCCACTTCTCAGCCTTTCTGTACCTCAAGTTTCCTGTCTTTGAAGGGCTGGGGGCTGTAGCTCAGTTAGTCTACCTCATATCAAGCTTGTCATCCCAACACTCAGGAATCGGAGGCACCAAGGCCAAGAGTTCAAAGCCAACCTGGGCTACATGACAAGTTCCCAGACTGAGCTACGAGACTCTATCTCAAAAAACGACCTTAATAACTAGGAATAGTGGCTGAAGTCCATTTTAAACACTTTTAGTTCTTTTATGTAGTAGAATATAAGCCCTTAACATACAAGAACTCTCTCTCCTCACCTGAACTCCTCCCCATACCTCAAGACCCAACTCTAGCTTCCCTTCCTTCATGGGCATCCCCTGGGTAGCTACTGGGTAGCTCCTACCACCAACTGAGCCTGAAATCACCTTTCAAACACCCCCTGAAAACCTGGCTGGAGAAATGGTTTAGTCATTAAGAAGAGCACGTTCAAGTCTGGAGCTAGTGGCCCCTGACTTTAATCCCTGCACTAGAAGGCAAAGGCAGGTAGATCTTATTGAATTCAAGGCCAGCCTGGTATATAGAGAGTTTACCAGGTTAGCCAGGACTACACAGAGAAGCAGTGTCTTGAAAAACAAAACAAAACAAACAAAGAACACAAAGAAGAGCACATATCACTCTTCCAAAAGACCTGAGTTTGAGTCCCAGCACCCTCATGAAGGGTTTCCTAACCACCTGTGACTCCAGTTCCAAGGGAATCTGACACTTTGACCTCTGTGGGCACCCTAACACACCGTGACACATACACTTAATCAAAAATAATTAAAGTCAAAAATAAAAAGTATTTTTAAAGTCCTTGAAAATGTAAGCATTAGCCCTAGCCCTCAGTTTGGCCAAGTGGCTTCTGAGCATATCGAGCCTTTCTACCTTCATCACTGGAAGAAAAACCCCTGGAGAGCCAAGTTGTCTCCCTTGGTGCCTCCCAAAGTTTCAGCTGCTCCTTCTTGTCTCTCATGAGCTGTGCCATCCCTGTGGCTTCGGGTACACCACACACAGTGTTTGTTACTCTGCCCGTGCGTGTCTCTTCACAGCCTCCTATGGTTGGGTAGGCAGAAGCTCAGGACCTGGAGGATTACAACCCTAAAGCACTGCTGTGTCTCACCATGACCCCTTTCTGCTCCAATAAATGAGTCATGGGGAGAGGATGAGTTAAAAGTGGCGGCTCCATCCTGGCTCTGACACAGCTGTAGGAAGTCCTTCAGGCTTTGTCTCACAGCCACTGGGGCCTGTCTGAGCTCTGGGCCTCTCCAAGTATCTGAGTCATTGCAGATAAGATAAAGTTGCTTCCCATCACGTCCCCAGACGTGCAGAAAAGCCACTTACTTCCATGGAACAAAACAAACTTTCTCAGGTGGTTTTCTCAATGGCCATACTATTTGAAGGCATGTGATGTCATCAGAAACGGTTTCATTTGTAAAGAAGGCATGGACTTCACTGGAGATAGCTTCCTTTCTGCAACCTAAAACAGCTACTTGAAAAGAAAATGTCTCTACATGAAAAGGAGGAACAATGTTGTCTGGAAAGAGGGGCTTAAACAGTTTTGTTTTGTTTTTAACTTCAACACCTAAAAAGCTACACCTCCTAAAAGTTAGTAATGAAGCTAAGTAAACAATGAGATGTCCTTTACCCTCTCAGGTTGGATCATCTGGAGGTCAGAGCTAGCCAGGTCTTCCTCCACAAGCAAGCTCTACTGTGCGTGTGTGTGTGTGTGTGTGTGTGTGTGTGTGTGTGTGTGTGTGTGTGTGTGTGTGTGTGTGTGTGTAAGCCAGGGTTCAGGTATCAACCATCCTCTTTTTGTGAGATAGGGTCTCTCCCTGCCTAGAACTCACCAAGTAGACTAGACTGGCTGGCCAACGAGGCATAGGGATTCTCCTATCTCCACCTCCTCGGTGCTAGAATTATATAAGCACAGGCCACCACACATGGCTTTTTCTTAATGTAGGTTCTGGGGATGAAGCTCGAGTCTTGATGCAT
The DNA here is from genome assembly GCF_008632895.1 of Mastomys coucha. Taxonomy (NCBI): domain Eukaryota; kingdom Metazoa; phylum Chordata; class Mammalia; order Rodentia; family Muridae; genus Mastomys; species Mastomys coucha. The sequence continues at coordinate 50,665,857 of NW_022196911.1, read as the reverse complement.
ATGAGGCAAGCACTCTACCTACTGAGTCATCTCCCCAGCCCTCTACTATATCTGAGTAGTGGGTTTTCCACATCTAAGATGAGCCGAGACTACATTAAGATAATGGCCCTTCCAGCTGCCCTGGCATAAGGCTTCGTTTCAGCTGGTAGCAGGAGATCCTGGTGATGCCATGTGTTGAATGTGGAGCAAGATTGTTTTGAAGGATTCTGAAGGCGCCATTGTCCTCCTCTGTGACATGAAACCAGTAATCCCTATCTGACAGATCACCATTTATGTTGAATGACAGGTAGCCAGCAGAGTATGGGTACTGCTTGTGGTGCCTGGACATCGTGCAAAGCAAGAAGGCCAACACAATGACCATTTAAAGAGGGCTGGGTGCCAAGGGTGGGCAGAGCATAGAGGAGTCCAACTGGCTGGAGGCAGGGAGATAGTATAAAGATGGAGACAGTTTCATGAGCCTCGGGATAGTTAAACTGAGCCATAGGAAATGACTAATTCACAGGGAGCAATGAACACAAAGAAAGAGAGGTGAATAGAAGAGAAAGAATGACTCTGAGCCCAAGGACAAGAGTGGACAGTTCTAGGCTCTGTCACCCAGCTTCAGCCTGCTCACACTCTGCCTGTCCCCTCCCAGTGGCCTTCTATTCAGCTGAAAGTGGGTCACTTCTTCACTCTGGAAAAAAAAACAAAAAAACAAAAAACAGTCCCCACTAGAAGCAGGCTATTGTCTTAAGTTACAAGGAGAGACACTCGGACAAACAGTAGAGTCCTGGCCTCAGGACACTTCCTTCTGGAGGGGCTTAAATACCAAGCTAAATAAACAACTGAGGAAATGAGCATTTCTGAGTCTGTGGCTCTGTCAGTGATGGGTTTGCTGCACAGACATGAGGACCTGATTTTGATCCCCAGAATGTGCATAGAAAGCTGGCTACAGTGTGGATCCTGAGGAAGCAGACAAGAGGACATCCAGAGCTCATGGACCAGCCAGTCAGGCCAATTTGGTGACTTCTGGGTTTAATGAAAGACCCTATCTCAAAGAATAATGTGGAGATGCGCACACATACACACACACACACACACACACACACACACACAAAACTACATACATACACACCTTCACACACACATACACACACACACCTGCACACGCAACTACATACATACACACACACCTGCATACACACACACCTGCACACACAAGAACAAGTATATAACACACATACAATAATTTCCAAGTCTGGTAGCATTACAAAACCAATGAGACAGGAGACTGGGCCAGAGCTCACAAAGGTTTGCCCCCAGGTGCCTACTCTTTCACCCACTTCCCTCTTCTCTCTGAGCCTCTAACAAGTGGAAATGGGCAGATAGGAGAAAGCTATATTCTCCTACAGATGAGAAGACTAAAAGACAGACAGGAGGCCAATGTCGCATGACCAGGAAGAAGCACAAAGTGATCCCATTCCATGAAAGAAAGTCAAAATGTCCAAAATAGGAGCCAATGAGATGACTCTGTGGGCAAAGATGCTTTCTGCCAAAGCCTGACCTCCTGAGTTTGATCCCCAGAACCCACATGGTGGAAAGAGAAAACTGGTTCTACAAGTTATCCTCTGACCTCCATACATGCCCACACATATGCAGACAGACAGACACAAACATACCCTCTCACACACACTCCTCACACACACACATACATACATACATACATGCATACATACATATACATGTGATAAAAATCTGTTTAAGCTGGGCAGTGGTGGCGCATGCCTTTAATCCTAGCACTTGGGAGGCAGAGGCAGGCAGATTTCTAAGTTCGAGGCCAGTCTGGTCTACAGAGTGAGTTCCAGGACAGCCAGGGCAACAAAGAGAAAACCTATCTCGAAAAAAAAAATCTGTTTAATATTCAAGGTAAATGATGAGATTGAATGGGTTGGGGAAACTCAAGCATCAAAGAAGTATAATTAGAAAAAAAAACACTTTTCATTTTTTAATATGAAAGTGTTCTCATGTGAGGGAGTAAAGTACAGAGATATGGACCCAAATATGTTTATAGTCATTGTCTCTTGAGAATGAGACTGTGGGAGACTCTTATTCTACAATAGTTTGACAATGCTTGGATGTTCACCGTAATACAAACTGTTTTTTTTTTTTAATTAATTAATTTGTTTGTTTATTTACACTCCATATTTTATTTCTCCCCTCTGCCCACCTTCCTACTACATACCTCCTTCCCATGCCCCTGTTTCCACATGGATGTCCCTACCCACCACCCCACCTGACCTCTAAACTCCCTGGGGCCTCCAGTCTCTTGAGGGTTAGGTGTATCATCTCTGAATGAACACAGACTTAGCAGTCCTCTGCTGTATGTGTATTGGGGGCCTCATATCAGATGGTGTATGCTGCTTGTTTGGTGATCCAGTGTTTGAGAGATCTCGAGGGTCCAGATTAACTGTTTCTTAAATGTGAATTTCTTTTTCAAGACAGGGTTTCTCTGTGTATAGGCCTGGCTGTACTAGAACTTGCTTTATAGACCAGGCTGCCCTCGAACTCACAGAGATGTGCCTACCTCGGCCTCCTGAGTGCTGGGGCTAAAAGCCTGTGCCACTACATCTAGCTAAGATAAAATATTTTTGAAGAAAGAGAATGTCAGAGAGTATAAGATTGGAGGTGTGTGATGCAGGCAGAAACCCATCATAGAGGGAGAAGACAACCTGAGCCAGATAGGGGAAAGGCAGATCCGAAATGGTGACAGCTTGAGCTAACTGCACTTTACCTTGGAGTAAATGAGCCTGAAGGCTGGGACCCTTTGGTGTGTTTACAGAAATTTTCCAAGCAACTAAAAACTACTTTCCCCATTGAAGTCATGATGCTGGAAATACAAAGTCATTAGAAGATGCTAGGCCATAAACTTGGGTTTTTAACTTATTTATTTTGTGTGCTGGTGTATGTGTGCACATATGAGCTGGGGTTTGGGATATACACATGCCCGTGTATACATATGGAGTACAGAGGACAACCTTAGTTGTAGTTCATCATAGTCTATGAGACTCTAAGACAGGCTTTCCGGTCAGCCTTGGACTCACCAATTAGGTTAGGCTGGCCTGCTAGAGAGCCCCAGGGATCCTCCTGTCTCTGCTTCTTTCAGGTTATAATGACAAGCACGTGCTAGAATGTAATGAAAGCACATGATATAGGTAGGCTCTGGACTCCAGCTTGGGTCCTCACACTTGCATGACAAGCACATCACCAAATAAGCCATCTCCTCAACACCAGACTTGCTTGGCATTTGAGAACAAAGCGCCAGCCAAGATACATTCTTAATGAGGTAACTGGACTCTTACCTAATATGGAGGACTATTTCATAAAACCTTCCAAGAGAGAGGCGATGGGAGGTGGAACAAGAAGTAAACTAAAGATGGAAAGAATTCTCCTGCCTAGTGTCTCTCATCCCAAAGGAGAACTGAGGCCACAGGAAAAGGCCCTTCTACAAAACCACAGTAGATTAGTGCCCAGACCAGACTAGAGCCTAGTCTCATTCCCATGACAACCTTCCCCAATGTCTAACACAATTTCTGCTGGTTCTGTGCAGATGAATAGCGAGGGTACGGGATAATCTTGTTTTCATCATCAAGAATTTCACTTTAGAATGACAACTTTGCCTGGTGGACAAGAATTCCCCTAAGTAAGACTTCTTATAATTAGTAGCATTAGCAAATAGCACATGCCGCATACAGCCTGCCATATGCCAGGAAGTTTTTGAATGCTCCGTGTAACGAGACATGGGTGTATCTTGGTGGTTGAACGCCTACTCAGCAAGTGGATTCAGTTCCTAGCCCTGGATTCAGTTCCTAGCACCCTAAGAAGATAAGCACTCCAGGTATACAACTATTTAATTTAATAGCAATTCCATGAAGTAGGACCCACAATCATCCCCATTTTTTGGATGAAGAACCTAAAGTTGAGATCTTAACCAACACAAGACTCCTTTAATTCAGCTGGCTTATTCAAGTTTTATATGGAAAAGTCGTCCTCCGTCTGAATATGCTGTTTTGACTATTTGATGAGGTAGAATGGAAGAAAGGGAAGACCCCAAGGATGAAAAGTAAGGGGCTCTGCCCCAAATCACAGACTTGTCTAGTGAGAAAGGAAGGGGATAATTTGGGGCAGGCTTTCCCCCACCCAAGTCTGCCACAATGAGCTCCAGGTTTCTTTTTGATCTAGCACCACGAGATTTAGAACTTAGGTTCACTTCCCTTCACCCGCATAGCAGTGCTCAACCATCTGTTACTCCAGTTTCAAGGAATCTAGTGCCCTCTTCTGGCCTACCTGGGTACCAGGCATGCACATGTTGCACATACATACATGCAAGCAAACCACTCCTATACATCAAATAAATTTTTATTTTCTTAAAAAATCATTTTTAAAAAGACACATAAGAAGGCTGAAGATGTAGCTCAGTTGGTAGAGTACTTACCCAGCATGCAGAGGACCATGGGTTGGGTCCCAGCACCACATAGACCAAGTACACACCTGTACTCCCAGCACTGGAGAAGTAGGGATGTCAAGATCAAGAGTTCACGGTCATCCCCAGATATATAGTATATCTGACACCAGGATGGGCTATCTGAGACTCTGCCTCAAAAATTATTTGTTCATTTATATTTTTAAAAGATTTTCTTCATTCTTAGTAATGTATATTTAGGAGAGACAGTATGAGTTCAGGAGTACTAGTTGCTGGGGCAGTCAGAGGTATGTAATTCTCTGGGACTGGAATTACAGGCTTGTAAAATACCCTGTGGGGGCCGGGCAGTGATGGCACACACCTCTAATCCCAGCACTCAGAAGGCAGAGGCAGGCAGATCTCTGAGTTCAAGACCAACCTGGTCTACAGAGTGAGTTCCAGGATAGCCAGGGCTATACAGAGAAACCCTATCTTGGAAAACAAAACAAAGAAGACACCATGTGGGTGCTGGAAATTGAACTCAAGTTCTCTGACAGAGCAGTAAGCACTCTTAAGCACTAAGCCCCTCAAAGAGTAATACTCAATCATTGCATTAGAAAAATACACAGGTGCATAATACAGGCCTGGTCCTAGCGCTCTCCATCTCTGCTGTCCTCTATAGATCACAGGGCCAAGTAAAATTCCAGCTCCTACTTGAACAGCAGCCAGAAACTCATCCAGCTTCAGGCATCCTCTTCCATTATGGGAAAGCTCTGATGGAGAGACTATTCCATCCTCGGGTGCATGCAACAGCCACACTCAAGAAAGTCCCACTCACTTTGCCTGATTGCTTGGAACAAGTCTACAAAACTACAGAAGCAGAACACTCTTGGGGCTGAGGAGATAGCTCAGTCAGTAATGTGCCTGCTGTGTAAGCATAAGAGCCTAGGGTATGATCCAGACAACCCACATAAAAAGCCTGGTATGATGGCATGCACTTGTAATCCCAGCACTGAGGATGCTGAGGGAAACAGATCTCTGAGGCTCACTGGCCTGCTAACCTAACCTACTAGGAGAAGCCCAAGCCAATGAGACCCTAACTCAAAGGATCAAGTTGAATAGTGCCTGAGGAATGACCACTGAGGTTGACCTCTCACCTCCACATATACCCACACACAAACACACTCATATAAACAAATACACATATGTAAGCATACACACACACACACACACACACACACACACACACATGCACACACACCTATCTGGTCCTGCTCCTACCCTGCCACCTACAGGCCAAGTAACTTCCTGACATCACTTCTGCCTCTTGCAGCTTAGTCACCTCCTCTCTACAACAGGCACACAAACACATACCTCACAGAGCATCATGCAGAAAAAAAATAGCTAATATTTGCAAACGGCTTAACTCGGTGCCTGGAAAAATAGAAAAAGACTTCCAGACCATTGTTTCATTAAGTCAGGTCCCTGCTTCCCCAAAACAGCCCAGCACACTAGTCCCTTCTGCCCACGTCTTCTCTTGGCCAAACATCCAGAGTCCTTAATTATTCCTCATAGGTCAATTCCGAGTTTGTTTACCAGCCCAGTTGTTCCTTTTTGGATCTCTTCCAGATGCTAATATCCCTCTTAAAATGCAGGGCCTACAACTGAACACAATAAATTAGCCAAGATCTGAAGTGCAGCCCGAATCCAGCAGTCCCTGCCCTCCCCGCCTCTTACAGGCCTTAGATTCTCCTGGGGTTCTCAGAGTGAAGAGTCTTAATCTAAGCTGGAATCAAATTGCAATGAAGGCCACCTACACTTTCTGCAGGAATCTAACTCATGGTGATGGCGATCAGATAGACCAAGCTCTCTGTGCCCAGCAGTACAGTCAGCACTGAAGACATACTCTCTTATTTAACCCTAACAATCCTGGAGGGCACACTGTTAGCATCATTATTTTCCTACTAATAAATGGTCCTATGAGACTCAAGAGACTTGCCCAAGGTCACTGCATGATAAAAGACATTGTATTGGGTGGTGTGTATGGTTCTCCTGTGTCTTAAGTGTTCAAGGACACGGGAACTATCAGGATGAAAAAATGCTGGAAAACGAGACCAGAGTGATTCAATAGAGAAAGTGACACAATGTACCACACCATGTGGGCATCCAGACCATCTGTCATAAAGGGCACCCCATTCCCGTGAGCACGCATCAATGACTGTGGTTACCTGAGCAAAAGGAGCAGTGCCTGAGAAGACAAGTTAGAAGGGTTATCTCCCTTCTTATCCACCTGCACGATGAAAAATTAGAAAAAAATTCTAATGTTCTGCTCATGATGGTGCTGAAGGTCAGATGGGATGGGAGCTCCGCCTCACTGTTACAGCCTTCTACCTCAGAAACATGCCCAGCCGTGGACTTGCCAGCTTTTGTTTCTACGACAGAAGCAGAGATTTGTCACAGTGGGACTTTCAGCATGACTTGGAATGAAGTTGAAAATACTGCCAAAAGATTTTTGGTTTCCTATTCGAGGGAGATACTGAGGCAAGTGTCTAGTTGGGTAACAGATCCATCAAAAGTCACTAGTGCTATAGATACACAGACAATAGAGGCTTGGTGGTGGCTCCGAGGTGATTATGGGTCCACGTGGCAGGGGAGGCCTCTTTCTGTATGTACACTTTAGAGGAAGAGGTGGAGAGCTGATTGAACTCTTCCTTCTTTAGCCCCAGTCAGCCATTGTGTAGTCAGTGAGTACCATTGAGTACCCAATGAGTAGTCAGTTAAAGAATATCAGGTGATTGACTGACATTTTTCCTGGATTACCATTACTGGGGGTCCACAGGCCAAAGGAGGCAAGAATCTAGAGAGACAACTTCCCTTACTTTGAAAACTAAATAATTACTATAGCTACTGGAATTGCCATGGCTCATCCAAAATGGAGGCGCTTTCCAAAATGGCGTGGCCCTGGCAACCATTGTCTGTGCTGATCCACAGAAGGACCAGGAAATAAAGAGGGATAGACACATGCTGGCATGTGCTGTCATTTAAGTACATTCTAGAATCATTAGGCATAAGTCTAAAGATTTGGTAATGAGGAGGGCAGGAGGAAGGGAAATGCTCATTCAGAACCTCCCATTAAAAAAAAAAAAAAAAAAAAAAAAAAAAAAAAAAAAAAAAAAAAAAAAAAAAAAACAGAAACAAAATGATCTGTAGAAAGGAAAGAGAAACTAGGCAAAATTTACTAGTATGCCACCCAAAAAACTCCTGATGACAGGGTCCAAGGAATGGGATCCAGGTGGGTTCCATCTTTATTGCATCCTCATAGGACTTCTCCAATCTGTCTATTGCCTTCATCATTAGAGGGAAATGCTGTGCTTTTAAAGTGCTACACAGCGCTGACCTGAAGGCCAGCAGCCAGCTAATAGCTGGGCATTTTTGCCATTGTACAGCATTGCACACTGGACAGTGCGGGAGCAACAGCTGCCCTCTCATCATCCGATCCCCAGCCTTTTTATCAAAATGCTAACACAAGACTAAATAACTTACTACTCGGCAGAGAAATTACTAAGGGCACAGCAGAATAATCACCTGAGGGATGCGTGGTACTTCTAGATGGGAGGATGGGTTACCCTGGGAGATTCCAGAATAGAGCACAGAGAAGATTCCAGAAATTTAGAGAAGACCTGCCATGTTTCGGAATCCCAGATCCCAGATCAGTCAACATCTGTTTAACACTGGTGACACGGGAACATTCCGATACTGAAAATATGAATTACAAATAATAATAATAATACTTGCTCTGTAAACCCCACCTCCACCCTAGTTAAAAGCAAGTATTGTGTCTCTATTTCACAAGTGTAGAAGGAACAAAACCTTAGGGTGATCAGTCACCCAGCTACTCGACAGCAGAGCAAGAGTCCAGTGCTTAACTTCTGCCCCAAAGTCATTCTTTTTATTTTTATACAATTTCTTTATTTCTTCTTGTTTGTCAGTAGAGCAGATTTCAGTGGAGAGAGAAACCTGGGGAGGCATGCTGGAAATCTAGGGAGAGAGAAGAAATGATCTTTCTAGAGCATGAGATTAACAGCTTTAGACACGCCCAAGCGCCTGATATCATAGCTGTTTCTATAACCTGACTAGAATCCAGTGCTTGTCGTGTGAGGGACATGCGACCTTCTAAGTGAAAAGTATTTGCTATATGTTGCTGCACAAGAAAAATATTCAGGGCATGGCTCTGTAAAGTGCTTGTTGTGCGTGCAGGAGGACCTGAGTTCAGTTCCTAAAGCTCAGGCAGGAATGAACAAGGTCACACGAGCTCATGACTCCAGCACTGGGAAGGCAGAGATGAGGACAGGTTGATCCCTGGAGCTCACTAGCCAGCTGGCCTACTCTAACCAATGAGTTCAAAAAAATAAATGTAGACATCACCTAGGACCAACATTCAAGACTGTCCTCTGGCTTCCACATATGCATAAATACACATGCATACACACAATTCATGAGCTGTGTGTTAGTCGCCTTATACTACTACAACAAAATATCCATCATTCTGGAGAATGAGAGAGAAAAGCAGCAGGAAGGAGACAGTATGCTGTGCTCCAAAACTAGCTTGTGTTTGTATAGTGTCCTACATTGTCTTCAATGTGTGTGTGTGTGTGTATGTGTGTGTGTGTGTGTGTGTGCGCCTGTGTGTGCACAAGTTCTAGGGACTCAAACTCAGGTTCTCACACCAATGCAGCCCTGGGTGAGCTTTGGGAGTTTATGGCCAGGTCACACTTCCTGTTTTCTCTCTGATTCTGGAGAGTGGGTAAGAGTGGGACCAGCCTTGCCTGTTAACCCTCTTCCCCATCTCCACGAACTTTATCGAACCCTCTGGAACTTAAGCCAAAATATATTTTCTCACTTAAGTTACTTCTTGTCAAGGTGTTTTATCACAGCACCAGAAAAGGGAATGATGAAGCTGTTATCTAACATAAAACTTGTGCAAGAAATCCCAACTCCTGTGAGCTCACAAGTGCAACAGCCGTGGCAGGCCCAGAATTCAGCCTTCTACACAGCTCAGCCCCTCCTCCCGCCCTTCAATTCTTTCCGACCACACTTCCACTGGGTTCCCCGAGCCTTGGAGGGCTTCTAACAGGTGTTCCAGCTCTTATGTGTTACAGATAGATTTCCACCTACTAGTTTGAGAGCTCCTGGGATGTATTGACTTTCACAAGTTGGTCACCAATACAAGTGAGAGAGAAGACCTGAGGGGGACATTGAAACACAAGGACCTCCAGTTTTCTCATCCTTAACTGTTAGAGAGAGGGAATACCATACAATGCTATTAAGTGTGTGTGTGTGTGTGTGTGCATGTGTGTGTGTGTATGATGTATATGTTCAAGTATGAGCTTGCTCTTGTGTATGTGTGTGATGTATATGTTCAAGTGTGAGCTTGCTCTTGTGTGTGTGTGATGTATATGTTCAAGTGTGAGCTTGTGTGTGTGTGTGTGATTATATATTCATGTGTGAGCTTGCTCTTGTGTATGTGTGTATGATGTATATGTTCAAGTGTGAGCTTGCTCTTGTATGTGAGAGCAGCAGGCACAAATTTGCCAAGGTGCATGTTTGAAAGTCAGAGGGCAACTTCAGGTTTTGGTCCTTGCCTTCTACCTTGTTTGAGACACTCTCTTTCTGATGTGCTACATCAGGGACCAGTCCAACTGTCCCACAAGCTTCCTGAGAGTCTCCTGTCTCCAGAGTGCGACAGGGACACTTTGTCCAATGAGCACAACCATGCTTAGCTTAGTGTCGGTTCTGGAGGTTTGAACTCAGGTTCTGATACCAGAGCAACAAGTACTTCTGCACCCTGAGTCATCTCTCCAGCCGTAATACAATTAATTTCATGTCTCGTACTTTATAGCTGCCCAGCAAGGACTAGCGGATATAGACTTTTTTAAACTTTGCTCCAACACAGACTATTTAGACACGTAATAAGTACTCTATAATTATTTTTAGTAAGTAAATAAATGAACTAATGAACTTAACACTATCTCAAATGCAATGGTTATTAACTTGAAGTGCCTAATAAAGAAAACTCTTGACTAATCTCAGAAATTAGCATTTGTTTCCACAACATTGGTTTAAAAAAAAAAAGACACTGGGACCTTTTGTCATTCAAACAGCTGATGATGGTAAAGGCAGACCCTGCTTTAACAGTGAGTAAATTGGGAAGAGGTACAAGGAAAGACATGAGAGAAGCTGACTTGATTTTTTTTTCTTTTTTACATGTGCCAGGTAGACACTCTGCTGCTGAACCCCATGCCCAATCCTGGGCATTTCAAGATAGGCTCTCACTCTTTAACTCCTGCTGCCCTCATACTCACAATCCTCTTGTCTCTGTATTCCAAGTACTGGGGATTCAAGTCCCAGCCCCCTCCCTCCAACCACTGCTGATGTACTTAATACAGGTTTTGGTAGAGCTTATTTCATAAACCATAAAAAAGATTTTATATTTTCTGTCTATATACTGCCTTTTGAGAATGATCAAGTTCTCAAATGGATGCCCCATGCCAGACCCAGAGACCCCTCAGTGGCATTATGGCCCTACTATCTAGGACCCTGGGCAAGCCTCTTTGACTGGTGATGCTGTTGTGGGGATGCTGTAGGGATCTAAGACAGTCATGGGTCAAGGATGATGTCCGTGTTGTTCTGAAACCATATGTTCCAATCGTGAGTGCCCCAGGGTCTCACCTACAGTTCCAAAGAGTCACAGAAACAGTTACTGGAACAGAGCAGCTGCTGACATTGTGACAAATGGAAGCACGGACAGCAGCAGAAGAGCTGTGTGGCAGAAGCATGTGGGCAGAGAGACTGGTGGGCTCCTACGCTTGCTGTTTTACTAGACGCATGATTTTGGCTAACCGTCTGAAAGGGAATGCGTCAGCTCCTGCATCGGTGAAGTGGAGTGATGATGTCATCTTTATGGGGTCATTAAGTAGACTGAATATGCTAATATATGCAAAGTGCCTAGTGAACAGGAACCACCACCATCACAAGCTCCCTGACACACAACCCTATTTCAGTCCTATTTGTCCTCTGTGTTTATATTTCTCCACCTGTGACCTCATGTGACCAACCCCTTCTCATCTATTCAATCTCTTTTCCCTAAACTTTCCACTCAGAAGCCCTGAGCTCTATTCTCTGCACACACACACACACACACACACATCTCTCTGGTGAGATTTATCTGATTAAACAGAAAGCTGCATTGAAGGTAATAAGAGCCGTCCGCTCTCCCGGCTGAGGCTGACTCGTGGTGTGCATGCTGATGATACCAGGCCTGCTAAGAGCTTGCTCTCAGCCAGAGCAACAACCCTGGCCTGTCCCCTGGCCTGTCCCCTGGCCTCTGAAGAAGTCCCTGAAGTCTTATGTTCCTGTTTAATCCAGGACCAATAACCCCTACCCCTGCCCGATCCATACCCCACTCTAACCCTATCCAGTCAGATACACAAGGAAGGTCAGAGCCAAGAGAAGTAGTTGATGTAGAATTATAATTAGTGACATAAGGTCTCAAAGATATGGGAGCTATCCACAAACATGGAGTTTGACCATAGCAAGCTTTCCTGTCCATGGAATGTTCATGAATATTCCAGAAATAAAAAGGAATGCCTTCTACTTCCTTACCCTGGATTTTCCCAGAGACGAGTAAGAATTTGGACTGCAGAGATGACTTGGATGTGCAAGATACTTGTCACACAAGCATGAGACTCTAAATTTGACTCCTAGCACCCACAAGAAACACCCAGGTGCTATGGCACACACTTGTTACCCCAACGACAGGGAGGCAGAAACTAGAGAATCTAGCTGATCTAGCCAGAGTCCTGAGTTCCAGGTTCATTGAGAAACCATGTCTCAAAAATAAGGTAGAGAACAATTGAAGAAGACACCCAACATTGACCTCCAACTTCTATATGTACACACACACACATGCATACAACCATAACACTCTATATGTACACACATACACACATGCACACAAAAACACACAAAGAATCTTCCCAAGGGTCTTACTGAAGATATAGGGCCAGAATTTAGGGGTCAGTTTGGTTGGTTGGTTGGTTGGTTGGTTGGTTGGTTGGTTGGTTGGTTGGTGGTTAGTTGGTGACAAGATCTCACTCTGTTGCCCAGATGAGTCTCAAACTCCCTATGGAGCCCCAAACTTATAACAATCTTCTGGCCTCGGCCTCCCAAGTACTGGAATTACAGCCATAAGCCTAGGGATTTGTAGACTTTAGACAGATAGAACTCCTAATGAAACATAACTATTCAGATAAATTAAGCCTTATCCAGAATATTGGGTGCATTTTATTCACGTAACAAATGTCTCTGGGCCCCTTCCCATGCACCAGGCTCTCTGTTTCATGAAAGCTATGTCAACTAACCTATGAGATTATGCTCTAAGTCCTGTCTGCACAAAACCCCCTTCTGAGGGGAAGGAAGACTGTAGAACTGAGGGTTGGTCTCCAACTGCAGAAGACTTGGGACTTCCATGACCTAAGCCCTGACAGATGAGTGTAGAGTGGGAGGAGATGAGAATAAGGAAAGCATAAACATCACTTAGCAAGTCCCTTATGGAGGGCCACAAGACGGACCAGTCAAGCCACATGCTTAAGGCTTGGTTTTCCTTATGTATAAAGTAGGATAGGCTTTTTGTCCTACAAAGATACAGCACGTTCAGACTATATGTTGATTAAATCAGTGTTCATCTCATGATGTTTCCTGCCTCCAAGGGAAGATTTCTGGAAATAAGGTAGAATGGGAAAGACATAGGCATGCCTTCTTCAGGATTTGACAATGTCTAAGAAAATGTGGCTGGAGTATCCAGAATGCTGCAAGGTGCTAGGTTCAGAGTGAGATGAACAAGTGAGGCTCTCTCTTTCTGACATCCCTGCAACTCACAGTCTGGCACTTACACAATTCTGAGAGAGAGAGAAAGAGAGAGGGGGGGGGAGAGAGAGAGAGAGGGAGAGAGAGAGAGAGGGAGAGAGAGAGAGAGAGAGAGAGCCCTCTTACTGTACTCATTCTGTGGTTGGCCTTGCTCTATAAGGATGTTTAAAAAGAGTTGGTACATACCAGGCTGGGGAAGGTTATCAAGAGCATCAGCCTGGAGTTGACAACAAGGAACATAACAATCTCTGGAGAATGAGATCTTCCAAGGGACAGGCACAGAACTGGAAGAAATCCGAGATTCTTGGCAGCTCCCTGAACACAGACTTTTATCTCGATAGCAGAGGAGAATCACATTGAAATACATGTGCTTCTTTCCCAATGCAGTCATGGAAAGCAGGATAAGGCAACGGCATCTTATTCCCTAAGACCCTAGGGAGAGTGAACTTAAAGCATGTGGCTGTGGCAGTCTGCTCCCTGGGACTGCTTAGCAGATCACAAAGTGAGAGTAATAAAACGTCAGGCTCTCCCCCACTGGCTTAAGCCCCTTACTGCAATCAAATAAAATCAGAACCGCACAGCTGGCTGGGGGAAGCCAGATGTTGACCTGATGATGCAACTCAGGAGAAGCTGGGGGTGACCAGCCATACCCTTGCTATGACAAACCTGCTAGGACCAAAACTACCGACAGAAATCAGTTCAGTCCATCAAGTCAAGAACACCAGCCTGGCTGAGCCACCTCTTCCCAGAAGCTCAGAAGGTAGCACCTCCCCACCATCTGCCATACCCTTCATTCAAAAGCACAACTTGGACTATAGCAGATGTCTGTCTGGTCTTTCTAAAAGTTCACAGAGGCTTAAATGACGAAAAACTCAGACAATGCCTCTCTAATCAACCAAATACTGCCTTCCTCTTCCAGTCTACCACAGGGGTCTGATGGTACGATCTAAGCCAGATGGCTACTTCTTCTCCTAAAAGCTGCAGAGTCTTACTAATTCTGTCCCCTGAACAATCAATAGCCAGGGGACATGCAGAAGAGATGATTTGGTGGGTAAAGTGTTTGCACTGCAAGCCTGAGGACCTGAGTTCAATCCCCAGAAGCCACATTAAGAAGCTGAGAGTAGCAATATACAGCTGTAATCCCAGAACTGGGCAAGTGGGGACAGGAAGACCCTTGGGTCTTGCTAGCCAGTCACCATGGCCTCATTAGTAAGTTCTAAATTCACCAGTGAGAGATGCTGTCTCAAAAGAACAAGCACAGAGCAATTAAGGATGACCGATGCTAGGTGTCCGTCCATATATACATGAACACATGTGCACATGCACTTGCACAGACACACAGAGAGAGAGAGAGGAAGAGATTCAGAAGGCAAGAAGACTGTTTCATTTGATGACAATGGGTCATTGCTTTGTGTCAGGCACTCAAGGAGACAATCAAATGGAAAATTATTCTAGTTGGCAGTGACATTTTTATTTGCACACACCTGATGCATATAGTAGATACGTATTAATAAACCAGAAGGTAGACCAGGCTGGCTTGTAACTGAGATCCACTGTCTCTGTTTCTCAAGTGCTGGAATCAAAGGTATGCACCACAGTACCTGGCTATATGCCCTAATTTTCATGGATTCTAGAGATTCAAACTCAGGTCCTCACCCTTACATAGCAAGCACTCTACCCTTAACTTTAGACCCACCATAAGGTTATAGATGGTGGGTTCCATCCTTGCAACTCCAACCTGTGTGGTATTCCACCCTCATCTCTTACACACACACACACACACACACACACACACACACACACACTAAAATTCTTTCTGCTTCCCAAGTTTTCACACCTCTAAACTAGATAAGCTGTTCCTTCCACCCAACCACCCAACGCTCTTCCTCCAGTGCCTTGAAGAAGGCAACCCACACCAGCCTAGATGACTGAGAGCAATCATTCTACCCACAATCCCTCTTGCCTGTTCCCACTCCCACAACTGAATTGCCCAACCTCTACATTCACCAGTCCCTTGCCTGCAGCCGTTAATCCCTCTCAAACGCTTTCACCCTCGGGCTCTCCTTCTCCTTGCATGCTTCCCGCTTCCCTTTCCTCCTCCAGTTCCCAGAATCCTTCTCTCGGTTACCTGGATCCTCTTGATTTCTCCCCTCCACTACCCTAAACCCTTATCGCTTTCCCTGCCCTTACCTCTAGACTTCCTCTGCATGGAACCTTGTGAGGACCCCCCTCCCCACCCCTGCTAATCCAGAGTGGTTCTTGGTAGCATTGTGCTACATATGGTGTAGTGGAAGTTGCCATGTCCTAGCCAGCCTTAGCTTATTTAAAATTCAGATTCATACTCCTTACTCCCTAGAGAATGAGACTCTAGATGTCAATTTGGCCTTTCTTCCTGACCTCCAAAAAGTCTTGAGAAATGAGTTGGCGCTGGGCAAACATCTTGATACTGGATGGGGAAAAAAAAAAAAAAAAACGGGACAAGTATGTGTCCATCTCCCAAAGGAGATGGGACCAGCTCCCACCTACAAAACCGTGCTTCCAGGCTTCAGACTCCTCTCAAATTATGCTATGCCTCATTCCAGATCATAAGAACCTGAAAATCATGAGGAAAAGTAACTCACTCAAGGTCCCATGTTCCCATGTCCCTATGTCCTTCATTGCCCTGCCTTGCAGTTGAACACTGTGCCCAAACCTTCCCATAGGGTCCTAGGTTTTTTTCTCTACTGCTGTGATAAACACCTATCGCCAAAATAAAAAGGAGACAAATTACTTATTTGGCTTCCAGATTACAGTATGTCAGCAAGGGAAGCCAGAGTAGGAATTCCAGCAGAAACCTAAAAGCAAGACTTGAAGCAGAGGTCATAGAGGAACATTGCTTACTGTCTTGCTCCCCCTGGCTTTCTCCGTTTGCTTTCTTATACAACCCAGGATCATCTGCCCAAGGGTAGTACTATCCATTACAGGCTGGGCCTTCCCATATCCACCATTAACAAAGAAAACTCCCCACAGACACACCTATAGGCCAATATGAGGGTGGAAATTCCTCAGCTGAAATTCCTGTTTCTCAGGTGATTCTAGTTTGTATCAAGTTGAAAAAAAATGAACCAGACAGATATACATAGTATCTGTCATGTTGGGGGTCACAGCTGAAGTTCCTTAAGGCCCTGGTGAGACCCATCCCCTGAGCAGAAGAGAACAGATTCCCCACTTTCTGTTAATAAATAAATAAATAAATAATGCATCTACTGCCAAAAACCTTCTGTCAATTAGTATTCATCAAATTTATCTGGGGGCTGGAGAGATGGCTCAACAGTTAAGAGCTCTTCCTGTTCTCGAAGAGGACCCTAGGTCCTCCAAGAACCCATGTCAGGCAGCTCACAAATGCCTATAACCCCAGCTCTCAGGGATCCAATGCCCTCTTCTGGATTCCATGGGCATCTGCACTCACACCTACACACACACACACACACACACACACACACACACACACACACACACACACTTTAATAAAATAAATCTTAGTACTTGTTTGCGATCAGGTGCCTCATTTTCAGACTCATTCAGCTCCTGTGTCCAGTAGGTCATGGACTATAAGCAAGTACTTTAAGTCCCCAGAGGCAGTGACTCCAAATGCTGTGTTTACTGTCCACAGATGCCCAGAGCACAGACCCACTGAACATAGGGGAGAGGCTTAAAATAATCCTGTGCAAATTGCACTGTTCAAACAGAGGCAAAAATGGATGAGGATTATCAGGCACAGGGAAATAGCCATGCTGGCATCAAGATGGGTCCTTTTTCTTTGGGGAAAATATTAGGAAATCTTAGAGATTTTGGAGTTGTGGTAGAACACACAAGATAATGTTGAATTTAGGGTTTGTTGGTTTGTTTGCTTGTTTATGTCTTGCTTTGGAGGGATGTTTACTTTTTTAAGATTTATTTTATGTGTATATGTGTGCATGTTCTGTTTGTCCACAGAAGCCAGTAGAAGATATTGGATCCCGCTCTGGTTTTTATCCAGGCAGTATCTCACTATGTTACATTGGACTCATAACAACCTCCCTGTCTCACCCTCTCAAGCCCTGAGATTGTAGGAGTATACCACCATACCCAACTTGGACCATGACTGAACCAGCTCTCTCTCAGATGCTCTCACCACCGCAGAGACAGTCACCACTAACTCTGTGTGCATCTGTAATGATTCCAACATAGTCACAGCATCGTCCCCTCATGCTGTGAGGACATCCTCATGCTGTGGACACTGGCAAGCAGCACACATGCCACTACACAAAGCTCATACCCCTTTGCATTTAGTTGACATTGTACCGGCTGATGTGATCCCTATCCTTGACACAACTAAGAATCTCCCAATAAGAAAGCATCTCAAAGGAGGCATTGCCTCCCTCAGATTGGCCTGCAGGCAAGCCTATGAAGCATTTTCGTGATTAATGACTGAGGGGGAGGGTCTGGCCCACAATGGGCAGTGCCATGCTGGGCAGGTGGTCCTGGAGTGTATGAGAAAGCAAGCCATGGAGAGCAAGCCACTAAGCAGTGTTCCTCCATGGCTTTCCCTCTTGCTACTTGCTAGCCTCGACAACAGGACGCCAAAAGCAAAACAGACAGGAACCATTACTACATTATATGTTACAACGCACTGAAAACAAAACACGTGTAATACGTCCATCAACCATTGTCGACATCATCTATCCCTGAGCACACTGCTCCCCATGTGACCCCAGTGGCCTAACCTGTCCCAGATACAGGCCTTGCACACACCAAGCTCTGTGGCATTACCTGTTCCACACCCACACTCTAATCTCTGCATACAGCTGTTACAAAGCATCCACTGGCATACATGACACTCACGTCAGCACATGCAGAAGCAGATCCCATCCCAGGACTCCAGTTGCACTCCTAGCCACACACAAACAATAACAAAAGTATGCCTCTCCCTCATCCGTTCACCACAGTCCTTGGAGAGCTGAATAGGGCATGCCCAGAGCCTGAGTAAGAATGCTTGGAAAAATCCCAGCATACCTTACAAATATCCTAAGAAACACCAGAGTATGTCTGTGTTTTTATACTGTGTATAATAGTCTAATTATTTTAAAATTGTTAACCCATGTACCAATATTTACAAACACTTCCTATTAGTAGGAATATTTGATTAATTAATGGGTGTCTCGATCATCATTCAGTCACTATGAAATCACCGAGCACCAATTAAGTTTGAGACATCAGGGTAGACACCTGGGGATTAGAGAACAAACAAGGAATAAATAAAGAAAATCATGTGATCCCTGCTCTTGGATATAACCAGATATAACAAGCTTCAAAAATAAACAGCTGGGACTGGCAGGATTGCTCAGTGGGTAAAGACACTTGGCAACAAGTCTGATGGCCAGAGTTCTATCCCCACAACCCACATGGTGGACAAGGAAAATTATTCCTTCATGTTGTCATCTGACCACCATTTGTGTGCACATACATACTAATACAAATACACTCTAATGCACACACACCCACATGCACCCACAAGCACACATACAGGACTATCACGCACATACACTCTAATACACACACACACACATTTGCAGGCACACATGCACACACATGGGACTATCACACACACACACACCCATGACTATCACACTTGCACACACACACACTCACACTCTACCTCTGTGGTTCCTCCATGTTTGAAGACCTACAAGCCTCTCCCAAGGGAGCACATGAGTCCCTCCATCTGCTCAGTGAAGATGTAGAACTCAGACCTCTTAGGGACCCAGAGCAACCCAAATGATCACTCCTCGACTCTTACTTACACTTCTGTGACTCTGTTGAAATCTGGGCACCCTGGAGACCTGGCTTAGACATTACTAACCTACTTCATTAGGGAAGAGAGGCCTGGCATGAATACCTTGGGACATCACCAGATGTTTGGTTTCCAAGCTCCCACCTCCTAGTACTAAGGGGTACCAGGTACCTACCTGGCACTGATAAACTCTGGAACCTGGGTTGGAATCTCTACTTGGCCTCAGCTCTGTCCATGCCTACACACACACTCTGTTTTTTTTAAGCAGCCAAAGGTGATTTATTAAAGACACCTTGGTGGGACTGATTGCTCTGGCAGCATGTGTATAGTAGAGGATTTCGAAGCCGATCATCAATGGGAGGAGAGGCCCTTGGCCCTGTGAAGGTCCTGTGCCCCAGTGTAGGGGAATGCCGGGGCCAATAAGTGGGAGAGGGTGGGGTGGCGAGCAAAGGGAGGGGGGAAGCAACAGGGGTTTGTTCTTGTTGGGTTTTTTGTTTTTGTTTGTTTGTTTGTTTGTTTTGGAGGGGAAAGTGGAAAAGGAGAAATCATATGACATGTAAATAAAGAAAATATCTAATTAAAAAATAAAATTTATATCGAGAAAAACATAAAAAAAGAAAGTAAGAAAACAATGTGGTATTTCACTCAGGGGGAAAAAAGATACCTTGGTATATAGTTTAAGCACAGGGAAGTAAGAACAGTACTCAGAACAATACACCCACAAATGTGGATAGGGACTTCTCAAAAAGGTCATCTCAGCTTTTTTCTTTGTTTGTTTGGGTTTTTTTGGGGGGAGGGGACATTGCTATGTGGCACAAGATAGCTTCAAACTAATGGCCATCTTCTTGCCTCAGCCTCTGGGGAGCTGAGGTCACAGGTGTGTAGCACCTCCAGTTTCTGATGGTAGTATTTTTTAAGGTTTATTTAACTAATATGTATACAGTATTCTGCCTGCGTGTGTACCTTCATACCAAACGAGAGCACTGGATCCCATTACAGATGGTTATGAGCCACCATGCGGTTGCTGGAAATTGAACTCAGGACCTCTGGAAGAACAGCCAGCACTCTTAACCTCTGAGCCATCTCTCCAGACCTCTAGTGGTGGATTTCTAAAATGCTTGTTTTGTAACATAGACATTCATGTGCATAAGTGTGTAGGTCTGCTAAAGATGGGGGGGCGGGCAGTGAATTTGTATTTCCAAATGCATTTTATTTTGGAAACTTTTATATATTTACTTACTCATCTTTACAACCGCTGATTCTGAGATCCTTTAATAGCCCATGCACCTGTGAGAAGGCAGGTATCCAAAGAAAGCACAACTGAGTCAGACAGACCCACCCTCCAGGGTTCTCCTCAGGGAGACTCAGACCAAACCTCTCAGCCTCCTCTCCCAAGGAGACCCAGCAGCCACTGTGATGACTCATGATAGCAGACACTGAGGAGCTGGAGACTTCTCAGTCTCAGCCAGACGCTGGCTGGCTGCCAGGCCCCAGGCTGGTTTCCACCGGGACTAGATAAACAGTGTGGCCCGTGCCTTCCTCCTTACAGACCCAGCTCAAGCTCAGAGTACTCCATGCCTTACATAGCTGAACAAGGCTACGGTCTGACCAGGGCATAGAGAAGAGCCACCATCAACCTTGTGCTTCTCTCTCTCTTCTTAGCCTTGCTGCTTCCAAAGAGGCTGAAGCTGCCCGCTCTGCACCCAAGCCTATGTCACCCTCGGACTTCCTGGATAAGCTCATGGGGAGGACTTCTGGGTATGATGCCAGGATCAGGCCCAACTTTAAAGGTAGGAAAACATTCCTGTCAGATTCACAGGGAAACACTCTCCCATGATTCAAAGTGCTGTGAACCCCACACTTCCTTCTCCACTCAAGGCAGACACTACAAGTCAATGCAATATCTATTCCCAACAAGTCCAGAGCCTCAGAGAATTCAACTCAATAGTACTTCTGGTTTCCTGGAGTCAGTGAGTGAATTAAGGTCTATATTGCTGTGTTTAGTGTTATAAACTGTAACAGAAGAAATGTGGGTCAAGTTTTGACTCAAACACAAGTCCCTCCCTTTGTCTGGGCCTCCATTTTCACATTTCTACAATGTTGGCTTGGCTGCATGTGCAGTCATGTGGCATGGTTCTTTGGTTTTATGATTCCTCCAAGATTTCTGAGAAAGAGATGCCGGTGAGGAACAGGTCCACCTTGTCCTTGACCCAAGGAGCCACAACCTCTGTTTGTTCTGTAAGGGGCCTCCTACTCAAACCCACATGCAGAAGACTCTAGTGGACTTACAAATAATTCTGCAAGGTCCTCTTGGAAATGAGACTCATCATTTTGCATGACTATTGAAACTAGGAAGAGCACTGACTTCTCTTCTCCTTGCTGTGACAAAAGCAACTCGAGGGAGGAAGGGTTCTTTCAGCTCACAATCAGAGGAGATACAGCCCATCTGGTGGTGAAGACCTGACAACAGGGCTGAGTGAGGAAGCAGAGATTCTCTGGGGTACATCTCCCTTTCTTCTCTTTGTACAGTCTGAGATGGAAGCCCCACAGTATGAGGCTGTCCCCATTCAGGTTGGGTCTTCCCAGTCAGAGGTCAGATGTCACCAGGTAGAGACAGTGGCTAAGAAGACCCACGGGCTTCTGGGACTAGAGATCTCTCCCCTTACCCCCAGTCTGTAGACCAACAACCCTACAGACACCCTGTGGGAATGTGAGCTCTGTGTGGTCATACGAGCCAGCAGTCCAAGAAAACCCAAAACTGAACCCTGCAAGAAGTTCTTGATTCCTGAGTCATGTAAATTCAAACAAAACATGTTCAGGGTCCATCGCTGCCAAATTACACATGCTGGTCCAGGCAGCTGGACCAACTTCTCAGGCATCCACAGTCCCACTGGGACCTTGGTACCAGAACGAGAGGAGATAAGGGCACTGTGTCCTCTGATACCTTCGAATGCTGTGCCTTAAGTGCTTCGCAGCCCATAGACATGGCTTTAAAGAACTCTTGCAACCCTGTGCACCCAGATCTTCCATACAGCACCCTGTAAAAATCTTATTCCAGGAACCAACAACCATAGGATCAATTCTTGGCCCCAGGTGCTTCTCCTTGACATCCCTGTGGCTCAAGTCCAACTGCAAAGATGGATATGACAACTGGCAACAGTTATCTGATATCTGCTCATATTCCCTAACCCTGCCCCCACCATTCCATTCCCCACACTCTCTTCTCTGACTGCCCTGTCCACAAGTCTCTGCAGACAGAAAGAGATCTGGGGGCTGCCTGGGAGTGGGGGGTTATACTCAGGCTCACCTCCCAGCCTTCTTTCTCCACTGGCTCCTTCACTGAACTCTGTCCTGGCTGGGTTTGTATGTCAACTTGACACAAGCTGGAGTTATCACAGAGAAAGGAGCCTCCCTTGAGGAAATGCTTTCATGAGATCCAGCTGTAAGGCATTTTCTCAATTAGTGATCGAGGATGGGAGGGCCCACTGTGGGTGGTGTCATCCCTGGGCTGGTAGCAGCCCTGGATTTTATGAGAAAGCAAGCTGAGCAAGCCAGGGGAAGCAAGCCAGTAAGTAACATCCCTCCATGGCCTCTGCATCAGCTCCTGCTTCCTGACCTGCCTGAGTTCCAGTCCTGACTTCCTTTAGTGATGAACAGCAATGTGAAAGTGTAAGCTGAATAAACCCTTTCCTCCCCAACTTGCTTCTTGGTCATGATGTTTGTGCAGAAATAGAAACCCTGACCAAGACAGCCTCCAAATGCAATTCCATCATCATTAACACAGCCTTGTTTCTTGGGTTCCTGCTGCTGTGATAAATACCATAACCAAAACGCACTTGGGGAAAAAAGATTTGATTTGGTTTATGCTTCTGCATCACAGTCCATCGCTGAGGGAAATTGGGCAGGAACTCCAGGAAGGAACCTGAAGGCAGAAACTAATACAGAGGCCACGGGGCGACACTGCTTACTGGCTTGCTCAGGCTGCTTTCTTATACACCCAAGACTACCTTCTAAAGGGCAGCATCACCTGCAGTGAGCTGGGGCCTCCTACATCAATGACTAATTAGAAAAATCACCACAGGCCCATCTGATGGGGGCATTTTCTCAGTTGAGGTTACCAAACGTCTCTAGCTTGTGTCAAGTTGACATAAGACTAGCCAGCATGCCTTGGTTCTCCCAAGGACAGGACACTTTGTAATACAGTTGGCTGGAGCACTTCCCCAAGTTAGAATCTCAAACACCTAGAAGAGGGCCAGGCAGATAAGCTGCAAGGGTGGGATGGGATGGAGATGAGAAAACATAGAAGACTTGGGGGCTAGGGAGATGGGTCAGTGAGTTAAACGTACCTGCAGTTCAGACCTCTGCAAAAGCCAGGCATGGCCACATGTCTGTGACAACAACACTGGAAAGGTAGAGAAAAGCAGGTCTCTGGCAAGCCTGTACTCAGTGGTTGAGGTCTGGGTTCTGTATGACACTCTGTCTCAAAAGATAAGGTTTAGAGAAATAGTCAGAGACCCCTACCTTCTTTCTTCCCTTTCTCCAGATAGATAGATAGATGGACAGACAGACAGACAGACAGATAGGTGTGGGGGGCGTGGGGT
>NW_022196911.1:50637709-50642071 GCF_008632895.1 Mastomys coucha | reverse complement strand
AAGGTCCACTCCTCCTTTGTTCCATGGCTGACAGGAAGGAGTAAAAAATATGTGGTTAGTCAGAACCTCCAGGACAGGACTTAAGTCTGAGGTTTTATGTGAAATCTCTGAAACAGTCTCTTGTGACCACCACTGGCTAAGCCAAATCCATTCTGGCATAGGAGGGTATGGACTTTAGACACCAGGCTGCAGCAATTGCCCTCAGCTGGAAGCTTTTAGGAATTCAGTTCACCACGCCCTCTGGTGGACTCTCTCAGAACTCCACCCTATCACCGTCTGGTTTCTCTGGGATTCATTTTTGTCAAATCGTGAGTCGCCTAAACAAAGGCTTATTTCCCCGCCTTCATCTAGCCCAAGATTCAAGTTTTTCTTTTTATTAGCCTTATGCTATGTAGATGCTCCAAAGAGTTACCTTCAAGGTCCAAGGGCTATTCTTTCTATATGCCACCACACTTCACACACGGAAGGCCCTCAGTAAGCTTTTATACCCCAGGATAACCTCAAACTCAAGATCCTCCTGCCTCAGCCTCCTGAGTGCTGAGATTACAGCATGTACTTTCATGCACCTCTGCAAATCTTACTCAGAACACTTGAGTCCCAAATCTGCAGGACTAGCTAATCCTTAGCATTCTTACTCCACACTGGCTTCCCCCTTCTACCTATCCCTGGCTAGAAGCAAGGAGCATCTCGGGTTTGGCTTCCACACAGGAACTGGAAAAAGAAATTGGCTCCCCTCCCTTAAGCTTAAAGCAGAAAGGTAACTCTGCAGTACCCAGCCTCCTCTCCTTTTCCCTCTTCAGACTCAAATAAGGCTCCCCAAAGCCCAGCATTCCTAAAATGACCATGGAGCTAAGACTCCAAACGCCCCCTACACACACACACACACACACACACACACACACACACACACACACACACAATTTGGAACCTCAACCTTTATTCTCTCAACAGCTTGCCTATACAACAGGAGCTACGTGCTTCTGGCCATCCTGAAGTCTGAGGCAGCCAACAACTACAAGCACCTTGGTCCACAGAACACACAGTTCACACTCTAATATAGAAGTAAGCAGCACTAAGACTGCTTATCCAGCCTGTGTTCCCCCGAGAAATCTCTTCCTGGGACAGAGCCTCTGTCTCAGCATCCAAAGGCAGAGATGTAAGGAGAAGGACCAGCCCCTCCCAGCTCTGAGGTTCTGTCTTAGCCAAGGCTTTGTGTGTTGCAGTGGCTTCCAGGATCAGGGGCAGAGCCCAATGCAAACATACACAAAAGCAAAATTAAACTTTAATATTTAATGAAATATATACATTATCCGGCTGCCAACGGCAACCGGGTTGTAATTTTCTCAAGATAATTTAATTTCGGATTTATATCCATGAACCACACCTCCCCATGGGGTCTTTTTGTCTGGAACCCCCTCAAGCTCATTCATCAGCATCTCATTTCTTCTATGGGAATCACAGTGCCGGCTGCACGAAGCCCTCTGCACATCACCTCAAGGCACGAGGATCTCTTTGGGGCATCTAAATGATAGGAAGCAAAATAAAAAGAAAACTGTGGTTCTGGGACTGAATGAATGAGGGAAAATAAGCCTCTGTTTAGCTGACCCTAACAGAGCAGTAATTCTCACTCAGCATAGACACACAATATGCACGGTTATCCAGTGATGAGCGCACTGGATTCTGAAAGGGGCCATGATCCTTCCCAGTGACCTCCAGGTCTAGCTATGAATTTGGATCACCCTGGTGGCCTGTTAAACAACAGACTTTGTGCTAAGAGTCACAGCTAAGGGCTGAGCCAAGGGCTCTGCAATTTTTGTTCTGTTTTTGTTTTGTTTTAGTTGGATTTTTTTGTTGTTGTTTTTTTTGTTGTTTTGTCTTATTTTGTTTTGTGAGACAGGAGTCTCACCCTGGTGCCCATACTGACCTCAGAATTCTGGCCTCCCTGTGTCAGCTTCTTGGGTATTAAGATTACAAGCATGAGCCACCACACTTCATGTGCTCTGAGAACAAAATTTTTCAGATGGCTTCAGCCATGCACAAGTCAGGAAAGCAAGGACCCAGCTTCGCTAGCCCATAACTAAGCTATAAGCTAGCTTTCCTGAGAGGATGGCAAATCATTAGAGCTAAGACAGGCCACCTGGCTTCCCTCACCAGTTTCTGACTCCACTCAGGCTGTCCTCTGACCATCTCTTTACTTTCCCACCCTTCCCTTATCCTCTAAGTGTCCATCCTTCACTCATAATATCCTCTGGAAGACCCCTCCCTTTTCCTCTTCTCATGAATTGGTTCATTTGAGGAGGAAATGCAGATGTCCCAGGGGGCCAGAGGCAGACTCACTTTTAAGAAGGTGGGGGTGGGCAGCTCAGTGGTGGAGTTCTTGCATAGCATGAGCTAGGTCCTGAGTTTGAACCTCAGCAGTAGGCAACAAGGAAAAGGAGGAGGAGGAAAAGTCTGAGAAGGGATGAGGCCCTCTAATGAGAAATATGTCACCTTTCCCTGGGATTTCCCATCCACTGTCTTACTGTAACCCCATGTGTCCATAAAAGTTCTTGGCCCTTCCTGAGACCATGAAGGTATATATTTGAGATTTCCTTAATATTCCTCTAGACCAGCCTTAAATAAATTTGCTTCCTAAAATAATGAGAAAGAGAAGGAGGAGGGAGAGGAGGAGGAGGATATAATGCCCAGCCTTTCCTCCAAACTTCTGGGGGAATCAGATTTCAGAAGAGGCTACCCTGAGCCCCATCAGCAGGTGAGGCTGAAGTTGAACACATACCCCAGAGGCTGACACTCACTGCCTTGAGGGGAGACCTGGATTCCTCCTATCCATCAAGCCTTCTAAGAGAAAGGAAACCTTAGCTACGTTTACATGCAAGCTGTGAACTACTTTGAGGATGAACATGATGGATTGGGTACCAGAGCATATAAAGTTATCCACTCTCTTCTTTCCACTATCAGAAAGCATTGGTTCCAGTCCTGGCTGTACTACCTTCTGAGCCCAGATGAATGACTAAAACAAACTGTGTTCCCATGAGAAGTGGGGACAACCATGCTCTTCCTCTCTTAGCAATGCCTATGATCAACAAGAGAGGGACCCTGAAGGCAGTTACAGATTAAAACCCTTCAATAACTTACTTTTTTAATTTTTCATGCATTGGTCATTTTGCCTGCACGTGTGTCTGTGTGTGGGTGTTGAATCCCCTAGAACAGGAGTTGCAGACAGTTGTGAGCTATCATGTGGGTGCTGGAAATTGAACCCAGATCCTCTGGAATAGTTGCCAGTGCTTTTTACCACTGAGCCATCTCTCCTGGCTGATTAAAACCCTTCAAGTGCAGGTCTGTGACCTATCCGAGTCCTAAGCACCTTCAAGGTCAGGTCAAGGTCAGCTCCTCTCCGAAGTCCTCCTGTCTTAGTCTTCAGAACTTTTCTCAGCTGAGTTCTGCTCCTTTGGCCCTTCTTGCTCTTCTTCCTGCTGTGTCACACTTGCTTATATGGACACCCCGGGTTTAATCTTCTAGAGTCTGCCAGGCACACTCCTGGAAATCCCAGCTGAGACAGAGAACCATTATAGTGTGTTACATTTCAGTCTTGGCTACAGGATATGAGGGATTTCACAAAGGAGGTGGGGAAAGCTAGGCAGATAATTCAGTTTGTAAAGTACTTGCCTTGCAAGCATAAGGACCTGAGTTCAATCCCCAGCACCGAGGCAAAGCCACTCATACCATTCTAGTGCTAGGAGGTAGAGACAGATGATCCTTGGAGCTTTCTGGCCAGCTAGTCAAGCCTACTGTAGTAGTTTGAATAGAAATGTCCCCCCCACACACACACATAGGCTTTGGCATACTTGGTATTGCTGTGTGGGATTTGTAGAAGGTCCAGCCTTGCTGGAAGAAGCATGCACTGGGGGTTGTCTTTGAGAGCATGTAGCCCATCCCTACTTCTAGTTCTCTCTCTGTCTCTATCTCTCTCTGTCTTTGTCTATCTCTGCCTCTCTGTCTCTGTTTCTCTGTCTCTCTATCTCTGTCTCTCTCTGTCTCTGTCTCTGTCTCTGTTTCTCTGTCTCTCTCTCTGTCTCTGTGTCTGTTTCTGTGTCTGTCTCTTTCTCTGTCTCTTTCTCTCTGTCTCTCTCTGTCTCTGTCTCTCTCTATCTCTCTCTGTCTCTGTCTCTGTGTGTGTCTCTCTGTTTCTTTGTATCTCTCTGTCTCTTTCTGTCTCTCTCTGTCTCTGTCTCTCTGTCTCTGTTTCTTTCTGTCTCTCTGTCTCTGTCTGTCTCTGTCTCTCTGTCTCTGTCTCTCTGTCTCTCTCTCTTCTCTTCTCTCTCTCTTTCTTCTCTCTCTCTCTTTCTTCTCTCTCTCTCTCTC
>NW_022196911.1:50627048-50637699 GCF_008632895.1 Mastomys coucha | reverse complement strand
TCTCTCTCTCTCTCTCTCTCTCTCTCTCTCTCTCTCTCTCCTTCATGCCTGAGGTAAAAGACATGATCTCTTGGCTTCGTACCCTTTGATGCCATGCCCTTCTGCAATGATGAGCTCTTACCAATCTGGAACCATAAGCCTAAATAAGTCCTTACATACAAAAGTTGCTTTTGATCATGATGTTTTATCAAAGCAACAGAAAAGTAACTGATACAGTGAGGAACCCTGTCTCAAAAAGGAAGGTGGGGGGCTGGAGAGATGGCTCAATGGTTAAGAGCATCGACTGCTCTTCCAAAGGTCCTGAGTTCAAATCCCAGCACCCACATGGTAGCTCACAACCATCTGTAACGAGAGATCTGACTTCCTCTTCTGGAGAAGCCTGAAGACAGCTACATTGTATACATATAATAAATAAAATCTTTAAAAAAAAAAAAAAAAAAAAAAAAAAAAAAAAAAAAGGAAGGTGGTTGGTACCTAAGGACTAGCAACAAAGCCTATGTGAATGTACACAAACACACTGTCTTAGTCAGGGTTTCTATTCCTGCACAAACATCATGACCAAGAAGCAAGTTGGGGAGGAAAGGGTTTATTTAGCTTACTTCCACATTGCTATTGATCACCAGAGGAAGTCAGGACTGGAACTCAAGCAGGTCAGGAAGCAGGAGCTGAGGCAAAGGCCATGGAGGGATGTTACGTACTAGCTTGCTTCCCCTGGCTTGCTCAGCCTGCTCTCTTATAAAACCCAAGACTTCCAGCACAGGAATGGCACCACCCACAAGGGGCCCTCCCTCCTTGATCACTAATTGAGAAAATGCCCCACAGCTGGGTCTCATGGAGGCACTTCCCCAACTGAAGCTCCCTTTTCTGTGATAATGTCAGCCTGTGTCAAGTTGACACACAAAACCAGCCAGTACACACACACACACATACACATTCATGAACTCACATGCGAACACACAATGATTCCTGATTCTGCCCCTGACTGCTTAATCCTGTTACCTCCTCCCTCTCAGCCTGTTTCCTATGGTATAGCCATTAAAAGTCAGACAGGTCAGAACCAGAACCCTGGCCCCATCATTCTCTAGCAGTGAGACCATAGATGAATAACTTGGCATCTCTGGCCCTCAGTTTCCTACTCTGCACAACTAGAGTGACAGCCAGCCTTCTCACAGAGCTGTGGGAGGATATGGTGAGATCATACCCATCAAGGTCTCAGTGAAGCAGCTGCCATGGTAACTGCTGCCATCCACAGTGTGAAAGGAAGGGTCGCAGCTTCAGCCAGGCAGGATGCCCCTCAGAAAGACGTGCCAAAGCAGTGGTATTTCTTCCCTTCTTTCCTGGACATATCAGGACTGAAAAAAAAAAAAAAACAAAAAAAACAAAAAAAAACACTTGTCCACAAGTATTTAACAAAGACTTGCAAACTGTCCATCGGGCTCCCCCCAAATCCCTCACCTGGTGGTTCCCATCATCACCCCTTCATTCTCAGTTCATAAGTTCAAGGCAAAGAACTTGCTGTTCCTTGCAGTTCCTGAGATGGCCTCCAAATGTTGTAGCCATAAATATATCTCAGACACAAATTGGAAGGCACCGGCGGGGCTTGGGGAAGGGATTTCAGCCAGATGGCAGGATGATGAATCACCCTGTGTTAATGAAAGTACGGATTGGCTCAGCCTCCTGGGAGGGATACCTGCCCCTTACCTGGGAGCTGGAGAGTATAGTCTGTCAGAGATGCTGAGTGCAAGCTGAGGACCCCAGGCACTTAGGGGTGGAGTAGATAGCAAGCGGGGGGGCTCCTTAGCTCTCTGTGGAGGTCTATCCTTGAAGCTGGTTTTTCTACAGCCTGAGACTCAGGGGAAACTCTCTCTTATTGGCAGGTCCTCCTGTGAACGTGAGTTGCAACATCTTCATCAACAGCTTCGGGTCCATCGCTGAGACAACCATGGTGAGTACATTACAGCAACTGCTGTTTCCACAGTAGGTGTCTGCCCGGGGAACATTTCTCTTCTACACTGGGTATCCCCCAAGAAGGCACAGAATCAGGTATTTTAGTTTCCGTCCAAGCCAATGTTTTGGATAAAGGTTTAACATCTGAAGAGGGTTTAGCTGCTAACAAGGTAAGCCCAGGACAAACCTTCAGAATTACAAGAACAAAATTATAGACGGTAGCTGGGGGAGACAGGGAAATTGTGATTAAAGTCCATTATATCTGTGTGTATGAAAGATATCACAATGGGGGCTGTATGTGGTGGCGCATGCCTTTAATCTCAGGATCAGGAGGCAGAGGCAGGAGGATTTCCATGAGTTTTAGGCCACCCTGGTCTACATAGTTCTAGGCCATCCAGACTTTATCTCAAAACAAAAGCAACAAAGTCACAAAAAGTTTTGAAAATTAAACAATAAGGCTGAGGAGGTGGATGGGTTAGTCAGTGAAGTCGACACTCAAGCCTGAAGACCTGAGTTTAATCCCAGAATCCAAATTGTTTTTTAAGATGTTATGGTGGCACAAGCTTCTAACCCCGGGACTGGCAAGGGACAGAACAAAGACATGCAGACCCCAGGGTCTGGCTTGCCAGTCAGACTAGTCTACTGGGGAGCCCCAGTCTCCAGTGAGAGACTTTGTCTCAAGACTAAGGTAGATGGCTCCTAAGGAACAAACACCAAGGTTAACCCCTGGCCTTCACACATCTGTTTGAACACACACCCAAATCTCTTTCTCTCTCTCTCTTTCTCTCTCTCTCTCTCTCTCTCTCTCTCTCTCCTTCTCTCTCTCACACACACACATTCCACACATACACACATATATGTACATCCACCTGAATACACACACATATGTACATCTACCTGAATACACACTCGCAGTACACACACACATATGCACATCCACCTGAACACACACATTATATACACACACACATATACATCCACCTGAATACACACACACATTGTACACACACACACATATGTATGTCTACCTGAATACACATACACACATGCACACACACATTACACACACACACATATATATATACGGATGTCTACCTGAATACAAATATACACATGCACACATCCAGCAACAGGGCAAGTATTTGGATTAAAAGGAAGTGTGCCTTACTGTGGGGATGCATAACTGTAATGACAGCAGGCTGTAATTCTCAGGAAGCTGAGGCAGGAGGATAATGAGGCAGGAGGCTCGATGTCTTAGTTACTGTTTCTACAGCTGTGAAGAGACATCATGATCATGGCAACTCTTATACAGGAAAATATTCCATTGGGGCTGGCTACAGTTTCAGAGGTTTAGTGTGTTATCATCATGGCAGGGAGCATGGCAGCATCCAGGCAGACATGGTGCTGGAGAAGCTGAGAGTCCTACAACCAGATCAGCAGGCAGCAGAAAGAGAGAGTGCCACATTGGGCTCACTTGAGCATCTGAAACTTCAAAGCCCATCCCCAGTGACACACTTCCTCCAACAATGCCACAACTCCTAATAGTGCCACTCCCTATGAGCCTGTGGGGGGGGGGGGGGCATTTTCTTTCAAACCACCACACTGGGCTACATAGTAAGATCCTGTCTCAAAAATAAATCAAAAAAAGTGAAAAACTGCTTATGACTTTCAAATTGACCCACAAAATGGAGGAAGCCACTGGTTGTAGATGCTGAAGTGATGGACTGGACCCTCGCCCCCCCCAGTGTTATTTGCTCTCTTTTTATGCATTCTGTGGTGGGAGACACAAGGCAAAGATTGCTAAGTATTAATAGTGATAGTCTCTGACCCACAGACTTATGGGTTATTTTGTATCTTATTCTGCCAGCATCACTGTCTTCCACATTTCTTTGAGGAGTAGATATGACATTAGGAATTCCAAATGTATGAAATGACAGTTTAAAAATGTTTCTCAGTCACTCAAGACAAAACATAGATCAGTTGTACTCATATGGGGGGAATTATCTAGCTTGTGAGTAAAAACTAAAAAATATAATAAATAATAAAAATAATAAAAACTAGAACAGCCTGGAGTCGGCTTGTGAGTAGACTGAGATTCAGCCAGTCACTTTCCTAAAACACACACTGCCACCTCATGCCCCCAACTCATGGGCATCTACGTCTCATCTTCCCTGCCAAAGCTTCTTACATGTTCTTTACTCAGAAGCCTCTGTGCACAATAAACTTGTACATATCCCAAGTCTATAAGTATATAAAATAAGTATACATATTAAATATTTACCTATAATCATAGAGATTTATCGTAAGACAATTCTTTAATACGTATATAGTTTTACCATCTATTAAAGACAAAAGCAAATGTTTATACTAATGTAATAGACATGCTTAGCTTGCTTTTAAATAAGTAAATTAGAATTTGTTATATATACATACATGTGTATGTGTGTGTGCCTGTGTGCATGTGTGCCTGTGTGCCTGTGTGCCTGTGTGTGCCTGTGTGAGTGGGTACCATCATGAGACCAGAGGAGAACATTGGGTATCTTCCTCTGTTTCTTTCATCACTCTCTCTATGTCACTCCCTGGCATCTTTATGTCTCTGCCCATCAGTGCTAGGGATGCAAATGCTCATAGCCTTGCTTAGCTTTAAAGGGGGTGGGGGTCTTACTGTGCATCTCTAGCCGGCCTGGAACTCCTTATGCTGGACCTTCCTATGTAGTCTAGGCCACACTGACCTTGAACTCACAGAGATCTGCCTGCTTCTGCCCTTGAGTGCTGGGATTCAAGGTGTATACAACCACACCAACCTTTCATGCTCAGTTTTTTATGTAAATGTTGGGGATTCTGATTTATGTTCTCATGTTTGCACAGGACTCTTCCACAGCCCCAAGAATTTAATCCTGACCAGATACCTTACACTGTAGAACACAGAGCATTGTCAGCATTTGCCAGAGTTGGTCAATATTTTGATTCAGAATCATCAATGCTAAAAGTCATCAATATACATCACATCGATATAGTCAAAAATTGCAGATGTGTGTTTAAGACCTTTTTAGAAACTGTTAAAAATTCTGCCCTAATCCCAAACCAAAACACACTCATTTTTTTATATAAAACTCAAGCCAGCAGTCTAAACAGCAATTTGCAAAATCAAACATTCCAACGGAATGCAGCGCATAGATACCAATTTGAAATATGCACGACCAGAAATGACAGTAGGAAATCCTGTCTCTGTTTCCTTCAATTACACCATGACTGTGTGAGCAGAAAACTCCACCTGGGGGCTGGGGAGATGATGTAATTGGTACAGTCTACCTAGCATGCAGGACACCCTGGATTTGATCCCTGATCCCATATAAACTGTGTGCGAGTTCATTCCTCTAATCTCGGCACTCAGGAGATGGAGGCAGGAGGATCAGAAGTTCAAGGTCGCCAGGTGGTGGCGGCACACGCCTTTAATCCCAGCACTTGGGAGGCAGAGGCAGGCAGATTTCTGAGTTCGAGGCCAGCCTGGTCTACAGAGTGAGTTCCAGAACAGCCAGGGCTACACAGAGAAACCCTATCTCGAAATACCAAAAACAAAAAACAAACAAACAAAAAAAAAGAAGTTCAAGTTCATCCTTGACTACACAGCAAGTTCAAGCACAGCTGAGTACCTCAGGAGCAACTCATTGGCATCCCAGTTCTCTATTCTGGTACAGTTCCCACTGTCACACTTAGGGATGTACCAGTCTGTTTGCTTGTCCCTCCCCAGACCATACTGGACACTTATGGCCAGCTGATGTCCTGTCTTGTTTCCTGAAATGCTCAACCTCAACAACCAACACAACAAAACAGCTGTGGAAAATCATTCTGTTAAATAAACAAGCCAAAAGAGATGCACTGTTTATCCAGTCCAGACGTTGCTTGGTCCTCAACATTTACAAACACTGGATCTGTCCTTCCCATTGTAGATCTGTAGTATCACTGAGCTCGCCATAGGCCAAAGAGACAAAAATCTTTTCTTTTGCAAATAAACTTGTCTTGACTGGGTCAGGAAGGTGTGGGTGTAGATGTGTGTTTAAGAACTTTTTAGAAACTGTTGGAAATTCTGCCCTAACCCCAAACCAAAAGGCTACTGAGCTGAGGAGAATCTGGCTCAGTTGGTAAAAGTGTTTGCCACACAGCATGAGGGTCAGAAATCAGTCCCCAAAGCCCACTTTAAAAGATGGGCATGTTAGCACACACCTAGAATCTCAGTGCAGAAGAAGTAGAGAGAGGCAGGTCCCTGGAACTCACTGGCAGCTAGCAGACCCTAGTCAGTGAGCCCTGGGCCATTAAAAAATGCAAAGTGGAAACCCAACCATAGCATACCAAGCTCTAAGTGAAAAACAGAAGATGATGACTCTGGGGATAACCCACAGGAGGAGCCCAAGGAAATGCCAGTGTTCAGAGCAGAATAAAGAACAGGTTTATGCACTTCCCTGAGGACTCAGGACTTCCCACAGGACTCAGGCCCTGCCTATCAAGCAGGGGAGAGGCAGCTCCCTAGTTACCTTGCTAATTATATTTGCTTAATTTTCTTTTCATATGACTCAGAGAGAAATCTAAAATCTCAGACCTAGAGAAAAACTTGTTGAAATTGACTGCCATGGTAGCACATGCTTCAGGTCCCAGCACTTGGGAAGCAGAGGCTGGGGGATCTCTGTGAGTTGGAGGCCACTTATGGAAGGTCACACAGAACAAAACAGTGTTCCAAAAACCCAGGTAGATTTCTGTGCATAGCCAGTTTCCCCTTCCTTTAGAGCATTGGTTCTCAGTCTTCTTAATGCTGCAACCCATGCATTTCCGTAATACCTTGCCTTATGTTCTGGTGACCCCCCCACCATAAAATTTTTTGTTACTACTTTATAACCATAATTTTGCTACTGTTATAAACTGTAAAATAAATATCTCTGTTTTCTGATGACCTTAGGTGGCCCCGTGAAAGGGTCACTCAAGGCCCCTCAAAGGGGTCTCAACACACAGATTGAGAGCTGCTGCCTTAGACCCTATCAAACAAACTTCCCCATGCATATGCCCCCACCACAGCCTCTCAGGGTGCATTTGCAGAGCCAGCCTGGGCTCGTGTTAACAGCAAGAGCAGCAGCTTGTTCATGAGAAAGCTTGAGATGCTTCTGTGTGCCAAGCAGTGAGTGAGCATCCTGCTTCTGTTATCTCAGTTAGACTCCCAGCAACCCAGAGGCAAGATCACTCGAAGTAAGAAGGGCAGAAACCGAGGACCAGAAACCTCAAGGTATTTACCTAAAGACACACAGCTAGTAAGTAGCCTTGTTAGGATTTGAGCTCAGATCTCCCTCACCTCAAAGCTCATGCTCTCCTGTACACTTGAGATCATCCAAATTTGCTTGACCAATTTCATTAAGGGCATCCAAGCTGAGAGGGAGCTCACTAACTGACAGGGAATGGAATAGTGCCTACCAGAAAGATTTGTTGCAGAATATTTGATTACACTCTGAACCCCAAGATTGTGTTGTTTAGTGGAAAAGCCTGTTTCTAGTTGTGGTGTGGCTCAGCCTTAGCACACACCTTTAATCCCTCTGTCTGGAATACAGGCTCATCCTTAGTACACACATTTAATCCCAAACAATTAAGGTAAAGTTAGTTTGGAGAATGAAGCACTGATGTTTGAAGTTAGTGTCCACTTGGGTGGCAGACAAAGTGAAATCAGAGAAAGATTTAATATAATAGGATATGATATGATATGCCAACCCTTTGAGAAGAGAGAGGAAAGGGAGAGAGAGAGAGAGAGAGAGAGAGAGAGAGAGAGAGAGAGAGAGAGAGAGAGAGAGAGAGAGAGAGAGAGAGAAAGAGAGAGAGAGAGAGAAAGAAAAGTTTTACTGAGATAGTTGTACAGAGTCAGGTTGCAGAGAGAGAAACACAAGACACAAACAAGGACAGAATGAGCCAGAGAATGAGAAGAAGCCAGAAGATTAGAACAGATTGCCAAAGTTAGTATGAGATAAGCAGAGCAATCAGGAGAAGCCGAGATAAGTCAGATTGAATTAGTCAGTCTGGAGAGGGGCTTGAGTCAGAACAGCTGAGATGAATAGCCAGCCAGAGTTCAAAAAGAGCTAGAACGGGTGAGTTTATTCAGCAATAAGTCTACGATGCTGAAAACATTCTAGGCCTAGATACAACTGTACAAAGGCTAGAAGCTTCCAGGACTAGACTTGGGTTAGCAGACTGAGGCAGTAAGCCTCCAAGATAACAATCACATAGGCAAATAAAAGATACAATTTCAAGGATTGCTGCTGACCACAGATCCCCAAGGCTCTACCTCTCCAGCCTCACAGAGAATTGCCTGAGCACCAAGGGGTTATAGTGGTCTAGATAAAGTCACCACGTCAGAACCTTCCCAGGCACCATTGGTTCCTCAGAACAGCAGGAGAGTAGTTCATCCCTAGAAGCAACTGGAGAGCCTAGTCCGAGCCCTCCCTCTCTCCCGCCTTTCCTCCCACCCACCTTTTCCCCTCTCCTTCCCTCAGGGAACTTGGCTTTAGTCACCAGAATAACAGACCCAAGAGCATGGAGGGGAAGAAGGACCCCAGTGGTCTCTACTCATCCCACCAAAAGGAAGAGAAGGACCACCTTAATTCTCATCTAACCTTCCCAGAACTGTCTCAGAAGGCAGCAGAAAGAACAGGGAAAAATAAAAAGAGCAAATGGAGAAGGACCCCTTCTACAGCAACTCTCTGTCTACAAGAGAAATGTCTAGACCAGTAGTTCTCAACCCGTGAGTCACAATCCCTTTGGGGGTCACATATCAGATATCCTGCATATCAGATATTTACATTATGATCCATAAGGGTAGCAAAATTACAGTTATGAAGTAGCAACTTACCTAGATCTAGAATGCAGCAGGAAGCAATGACCTTTCTCGTATGTATGTGCATATGAGGTTGCATTATATAGTGCAGCAACTATGTTCCTGTGCAATATTTGTGTACGTATGTGGACTGTGGGATTGTGGGGCTGTGTAGATTAACACACGTGCATGTGTGTATACCGATAATAGACATGTAACATCAAAGAGAAGTGTCCATGTGGAGTGTGACTATGAACATGTGTGCACTGGGCTCATATGTATACGTGAAGAGATGTGTACATGTATTTTGATCTCACTTAGCTTTGTCAAGTTGACATAGCTGAGAGTCTTCTGAGAAGAGAGCTTTGATGAAGAAATTGCCTAGATCAGGTTGGTTTTTGGCCATGTCTGAGGGAAGGGGACTGTCTAGATTGATGTAAGAGGTCCCAGTCCACCATGGGCAGCACCAACCCTAGGCAATCCTAGTCTGTATAATAAAGTTAGCTAATTATGAGCTTATGAGCAAGTAAGGAAGCAACATTCCCCATGGTGTTCTGTTCAAGTTCCTGCAAAGAGTTCCTGTCATGACATTCTTCAATGATGGGCTGTGACCTGGAGGTCTAAGTTGAAATAAAACCTTTATTCCTCTAAGTTGATTATGGTCAGTGTTTTAGCATAGTACAGAAAAGAAACTAAGATACTCTGCCACCATGACACACCTCTGAGTGTAGTTCCCCCTGAGTACCTGTCTCTAAGAGAGGGGTACAGGCTGACATAGAGCACTGGACATGCAAGCCTTCAGCGATTGCTACAGAAGTATAAGGCATCATCAACCGTGGAGCTATCAACCAAGGAATCCAACACAGAAGCACCAAGAGATATCTTTCTGCTGGTCTCTGTTTGCCATACTGGCTTTCTCCTTGAGTTCTTACCTCCCTACTCACAGCCCTGTGGGTGCTAAGTGTGACACTGAGCTCTTGGGCTCTGGTTCCATTTGACTTCTCTTAGGCTAGACTTCCCCAGGGTGAGAAATCCAACATGTATGTCTTCAATCAACAAACGTTCACTTCTTCTTCATCCAGAGTCTGCTGTGGACCAGAAGGCTCTCTGGGGCTCTGGTCCTCAGGTACCAGCTCAGCACTGTTTCCATATCAACCATCAAGCCAGGGAAGGTGTGATGTATTGCAGGCTGCAAATTGCCGTATTCCTCAGCAAAATGTAATAGAGTAGGCTGCCCAAACATTAATGACTGACATAATTTGTCAATTGTGACAGAACCTGTCACAATTCTGGAGACTAGAATCCAAGGGCAAGATGCCATCGAGGTTAGTTTCTAGTGTGACAGAGCTACCTTCCGCTTTGTTCTTTCAGGTTTTCTTCCCTCCAAGAAGTGAAGGCAGGAAATGAAAGAGAGAGATACAAAAGAGGAGAGAAAGGAGGAGATAGAAAGAAAAGAAGATAGGAGAGAGGGAAGAAGAGGGAAAGGGGAAGATAAGAGAAGAGAGGGGGACCTGGTATCTCTTCCACCCTTTTAAAAACTTTCTTATATTTGTTTGATTGTTTGTTTGTTTGTTTGTTTAATGAATGATGTGTGCACACACATGTGCCACATAGCACATGTGAAAGTCAGAGGACAATTTTTTTGCAAAAAAAAATTTTTTTTCAAAAAAAAATTTATTAGATTTTTTTTGACATTTAAAAACATATTTTAATTAAATAGAATTGAATCACATTCTTGTTTTCCTTTTCTACCACCACTCCTCCCAGAGACCCTCCCTTCAATACCTACAATTATCTTTTTTGTCATATTCCTTAAAATTTATAAAATATTATAACAATAAAAATAAGTATAAAAGTTGT
>NW_022196911.1:50588003-50624057 GCF_008632895.1 Mastomys coucha | reverse complement strand
CCAGTGTTGGGACAGATGTTGGTTCCTGCTCACCTCTGATCCTGGGTGTGTCAGAATGCCTGAGAGTGAAGCTTCCTCTAGGTGTTATGGGACTGACGCCCAAGGTCTGCTCTGGACCCCAGCCCAGACAGACCGGAAGGAACCCAAGTCCGATATTTTCTTTATTTACATTTCAAATGTTATCCCCTTTCCTGGTTTCCCCTCTGGAAAAGAAATCCTTATTCCCTTCCCCCTCCCCCTGTTCACCAACCCACCCTCACTTGCTTCCTGGCCCTGGCATTCCCCTACACTGGGGCATAGATCCTTCATAGGACCAAGGGCCTCTTCTCCCGTTGATGACCGACTAGGCCTTCCTCTGATACATATGCAGCTGGAGCCATGAGTCCCACCATGTGTACTCTTTGGTTGGTGGTTTAGTTCCTGGAAGCTCTGAGAGTACTAGTTAGTTCATATTGTTGTTCCTCCTATGGGACTGCAAACCCCTTCAACTCCTTGTGTCCTTTCTCTAGCTCCTTCATTGGGGACCCTGTGCTCACTCCCAGAGGACATTTTTTAAGAGTATATTCTCTTCTTCCACCTTTATGTGGGCTCCAGGAATCAAACACAAGTCATTAGACTTAGGCAGCAAAGGATTTACCCAATAAGCCATCTTTTCAGCCCTTGCCTTATTTTTTTTTTTTTTTTGAGACAGAATCTTTCACTGACCCTGGAGTTCACCAATTCTCCTAAACTAGCTAGCCAGCAAGCCCCAGGAATCATCCTGTCTCCAAACCCTAGCACTGAGGTTATAGGTGCATACCACCACACATGACATTCTATATGGGAGCTAAGGAATTAAACTTCAGTCCTTGTACTGACGTAGCAAGCACCTCCTCCACTGAGCTATTTCTCCAGCTCTGGGTACACTTTTTGAAAGTATATTGAGAGATATTGCTGTCCAGCCCCCTTGTAGTGAAGGCTCCATCACCTGCTTACCTGCAGTGGCGATCATTTCTCTTCATCCTTCATCTTCAGGATGTTATCAAGCATTTTATCATCACCAAATGTGATTTTCAAAATGGTACTTCATTGTCACTTTTAATTTGCACTCTCGGTTCTCAGCAAATGTGAGCCTCATTGTGTATATTGATTGAGCCTTTTGAATACAGGTTTCTCTTTGTGTGTGTCTCTATCTCTGTCTCTCTGTCTCTCTCTGTGTCTCTCTCCCCCGTGTGTGTGTGTGTGTGTGTGTGTGTGTGTGTGTGTGTGTGTGTGCGCGCGCGCGCGCGCGCATGCACATGCTTGCGCATGTGTGTTCATGCATACATACCCAGAGACCAGAGGATGACATGAAATGCCCTCATCTATCACTCCCTGCCTTATTCTTTTGAGACAAGTTCTCTCGTTGAGCCTGGAGTTGGCCATTTTCCAACAAGGCTGGCTAGTAAATCTCAGGGACTTTCCTGCTCTCATCTGCAGCTAGGCTCGGGTTTCAGGCATCCATGGTCACACCTCAATTCTTATGCATGTGTTGAGTAACAAGTACTTCAACACCTTTGGTGTTTGTGTTGTTTTGTGGTTTTTGAGACAGGGTCTTCTGTATCTTAGGCTACACAATTCCTATCCTCAAGTCTCCATCCATCTCCTTCTCCTGTCTTGTCTCTACACCAATACCACACCTTACATCACTGTGAAACCCTATAGTCGTATCTGGCAAAGTCCTCTGTTGTTCTCTTACAAGCTTTTCTTGACCCTACCAGCCATTTTTGCTTCTATATGCACTGTATTTTTTAATTAGTCCATTCTTTATGGTAATAGAAATGACACAGAAACAAATATCTAGGGAAAGGAATTGAAGTGTGGGGAGGAGGCATCAAGGTTCACAAGGTGACAAAAGAGAGCAAAGCATAAAGTCAGAAGGAAACCACAAGTTGGATGTGAGATCTTTACAGTGTTTCAGAGGTTCTACAGACAGGATGAGTATTCCAGTAACTTTGTGTCTGGGACACCTAGTCAATCAGTGAGAGTTATAAGTGAGAAAAGGGCTATGATTCCTAAGCATTCAGGCTCTTTAATATTGGAGGATGGAAGGGAGCAGTGAATGGGGAGATGGCTTTGGGGAGTTCTGCGGGCCTTGTAGTTCTCTATGTCCTCTTAGCACTGTGCAGATCTGGGCCTTGATATTCATGGAGTCCTTGGTGAGGCTGATCCTGAGCTCAGTGAGGAGAGAACTCTTTCAGTCAACAAACTTGAGAGCTTCAGCCAGTGTCAGCTCCAGGAAAAAGCCATATCCCAGAGACACA
The DNA here is from genome assembly GCF_008632895.1 of Mastomys coucha. Taxonomy (NCBI): domain Eukaryota; kingdom Metazoa; phylum Chordata; class Mammalia; order Rodentia; family Muridae; genus Mastomys; species Mastomys coucha. The sequence goes on along the minus strand of NW_022196911.1, from coordinate 50,621,775 downwards.
TAGATATGTGAAATATCTGGGACCACTACTTCAACAAAGAAGTTATAGCCCAAATCCACCCACACATATAACTCTAAGTGATTAGTTTCCTGAAATGGTTCAGTGACATTTCTCAGTTGAAAGTATAAGAACAACTGCTCATATACCAAGTCTCAATGGTCTAGTACCTTCTGCAAGTCTCACTGCAATACATCACTGAAAAAGGCCTTGTACCATAGCACTTTCTCCCCTATAGTTCCAAGGCCCATTGTGTGGGGGTCATCACCATGATGGGCTCCAGTAACCAAGCTCAAAGCTTCATACTGCACTATTCTGTTTTGGTCTTTAGATATATATCCATATATATATACATATATATATATATATATATATATATATATATATATATTAGCAACTATAGCTATATAATATATGTTATATATAACAATATATTATATGTTATATAGTTATGTATGTTATGTAGTTATAGATGTTATATATTATATATGTTATATAGTTATATATGGTTATAACTATATAACTTTATAATACTATATAATAACTATAGCAACAATATTGCTGCATATTGATTGTATATATTATTGTGTCTTGCTGTTATATAATTCAGCTCTCATATAGCATGCTTTCATGGAGTCTATCTTACCTCCCAATGAATTTCAAATCAACATTTTTAAGTGTATAAAAATCCCTTCCAGTTCTAACTAGGACGGCACTGAGTTGACGGGAACTCACATGGAAACAATTGACATCTCTTCAATATTTTCTAATGATGGAGCATCCTTTGCATTTACAGAGGCGCTCAACACTCCACCAATGACAAAGAGAAGGCAGAGGCCATTAGATTCTGCAAGAGGTAGAAAATGAGTCTATGGGCAGTCTTAGAAACATTTTCTCATGGCTTGCTCTCAGTCCATGACTGAAGAGGAAGCCACAGCCAGGAGTTTGTGACAGCCCAGAGTATATAGCTCTCCATCAAGCCAAATTCAAGGAGACTCCACTCAACCATATAATCTAAAATAGACTGAAGTGGAGAGACCAGACTGGCAAGTGATTCCAGTTTACAATGGAGCTTGCTCTTACGCTCACAGAGGCAATGGAGCTTGCTCACGTGCTCACAAAGGAACTCTCTCGCCACTGCCCCCACACTTAGATGTTCAAGCAACTATTACTTTTGGCAATCACAAAACCAGAATAAAGAGAAATAAACTATCTTGGAAATTTTATTCAGGGTAAAAAGGTGTCTAAAATACATCTTCCCTGGCCACTCAGTACCCCTTTTCACTATGACAAGAAGAGATTGTTCAGTGATTAAAAGCACTGACTGATCTTCTAGAGGACCCAGGTTAAATTCCCAACACCCACATGGTAGCTCATAACTGCCTACAACTTCAGTTTCAGGAGATCCTATGCCCTTTTCTGGCCTCTATGGATACCAGGCACACATGTGATGCACATGAATTCATACAAAGCACACACACACATACACATGAAAGTAAATAAATAAAATTTTAAAATAAAGACAGTAGGTAAGATACTTGTTGTGCAAGCATGGTGACTTGAGTTCCAATCCCCAACACCTACAGAAAAAGATGGGCAGGTCTCATCTATAGTTCTAGTGCTATAGTCCAGGAGATGGGAGGATCCCTAGGACTCTTTGGTAAGCTAGTTGGGAAGTTCTGGGTCCTAGTTAGAGACCCTGTCTCAAAAATGAAAATAAGGTGGTATGATGGTTTACATATGCTTGGCCCAGACAGTGGCATGGTTGGGAGGTGTGGCCTTGTTAGAGTAGGTGTGGCCTTGTGGGTGTGAGCTTTAATACCATTGTCCTAGGCTGCCTGGAGGCCATTAGTCCCATAACAGCCTTCACATGAAGATGTAGAACTCTCAGCACCAAGCCTGTTTGGATGCTACCATGCTCCCACCTTGATGATAATGGACTGAACCTCTGAACCTGCAAGCCAGCCCCAATTAAATGTTGTCCTTTATAAGATTTGCCTTGCTCATGGTGTCTGTTCACAGCAGTAAAACCCTAAGACAGGTGGAGGGCAACCAAAATAGACACCAGATGCCAATCTCAGGCCTCCTCATGCATGAGCATACATGTGTAGGTGTACCTGCATGCACGTACATGAGACTATACATATATATGTATATATATGTATAGTAGGATTTGACAGTTAGTAATGTACCATCATTTGAGGGGCAGAGTTTCCATGTCCTGATGGGCACTTCACAGTGCACATATACATACATACATACATATATATACATATATATATACACATATATACATATGTACACATACATATACATATATACATATACATATATATGCATATACACATATATATACATATATATACACATATATACATATGTACACATACATATACATATATACATATACATATATATATGCATATACACATATATATATATGTATATGCACACTGTGAAGTGCCCATCAGGACATGGAAACCCTGCCCCTCAAATGATGGTACATTACTAACTGTCAAATCCTACTCCATGACCTTCCTTTTCTTGTACTACGAAATTATTCCAACATGTCTACAAAATCATCCTGTAAATGAGATGCACTACAATACATCTGGGTTCTACTTATTAAATTAAAACACATGCCTAAGGGGCTGAGGGTGTAGCTCAGTTGATAGAGTGCTTGTCTGGTGTGCATGAAGTCTTGAATTCAATCCCCCGTGTCACATAAAATCAGACACAGCAGCTCGCGAATATAAAGCCAGCACTCTGGAGGTAGAGGCAGAAGGATCAATAGATCAAGGTTATCCTCAGCTACACAGTGAGTTTGAGACCAGCCTGGGCTACATGAGACCCTGTCTCATAGCCACAGATGACTGTGGCCGAGTCCGGGTCTCACCAAGGCTATTCATGCACATCTCACTTATTAGTCTGACTCTCAGAGAGTTGCTTTCTTTTCTGCTCTGAATGTATCATCCCATTCTCTCCCAAGCTGTAAAGAAATGTACATGTAGTCTAATGGGAATTTCCTTCTATGACACTTGATGCTCCTCTTTTACTGTTTATGGAATTCTTTTTCTGACTTTTTTAAGACAGAGGGTCCCCAGGTAGGCAATAGAACTGCAATATATGTAGATCAGGCTGGCCTCACACTCACAGAGACCCACTTACCTCTGCCTCCCAAGTGCTGGGATTAAACGTGTGAGCCACCACATCTGGTTCTGTCTGGTATGTTGACAGTCTTCTCCATAGTAACACAGCAAGGGCCTTTGGGGGTTGAGTCTATTTGGAGAGTCTGATTTTATTGCCTTGTTTGTTTGATTGTTTGTGGGAGGGGCAGAGCATCACAGCATGTGATGGTTAGAGGACAACTTGCTGAAATCAGACTTAGGTCATCAGACCTGGGTGCAAGTAGCTTTACTCTTGGAGCCAACTCATATTTGGAGATTTTAAATTTTTTTTTTTACTTTATTTTCTGTGCATGGTATTTTTGCCTCGTGTACATCTGTGTACCATGTGACTGCCTTATTTTTATAGAGCAGCGGTTTTCAACCTATAGGTCATGACCCCTTTATGGTCATGCCCTTTAAAGGGCGCTGAATGACCCTTTATCAGGGATTGCCTAAGACCATCAGGAAACAGATATTTACATTTTGATTTATAACATTAACGATATTGTAGTTATGAAGTAGCAATGAAAATAATTTTATGGTTGGGGATCTCCCAACATGAGGAACAGTGTTAAAGGATCGAAGCGTTAGAAAGGTTGAAAACCACTGTCATAGAGACTAGAAGAATTTGTCATATCCCCTGTAACTGGAGTTACTAAAGGTTGTGAGCTGCCATTTTGGTTCTGGGAATAAAGCCCAAGTCCTCCAGAAGAGCAGCCTGTGCTCTTAACCTCTAAGCCATCTCTCCACCCCCCAAAAATATATGTGTTACTATTATTTTAGTTACATCCGCGTGTGCCTGTTTGTGTGAGTCTGTGCACATGAGTGCAAACACCTTCAGAGGCATTCAATCCCCTAGGACCTGAGTTACAGTCAGTAGTGACCCACTGGATGTGGGGACTAGGAACTAAACTCTGGTCCTCTGTGAGAGCAGTATACACTCTTAACCTCAGAGCCATATCTCCAGCCTGTTTAGAGACTTTTTTTTTTTTTTTGAGATTTACTTATTTGGATATCTATGAGTACTCTATCTGCATGTATATCTGCATGCCAGAAGAGGGCATCAGAGCTCATTACAGATAGTTGTGAGCCACTATATGGCTGTTGAGAATTGAACTCAGGACCTCAGGAAGAGCAGCCTATGCTCTTAACCACTGAGCCTTTCCCCAGGTCCTTCAGAGATTTTTGAGCTTCATAGATCTAGAAGTTCACACCTCTCCCAAGATCTGGTAAGCTTCAGTTGATGTTCCATTGAACAGCCTTCCTGTGCCTTTTCCTCCTTCTGGAATGCCCATGATGCAAATTTCTGTGTGTTAACTTTGTCTCATAAGTCCTGTCGTTCCTTCATTCTCTTTTCTTAGTTCTGTGCTGAGTCTGTTTTCCATGATCACACCTTCTCATTTTTGGCTCTCTCATACCATCTCCCAGGTACTGAATTATTTTCCTGAGTTGGTCACATGACCTATGTTCCCTCTCACAACACTGTATTTCCCTGAGGTCATTATTTTGAATTCCTTTTCTTATGTGGCAATAACTAGAGCCTCACTGTGTTTGTGACAGCCACCATGTCCTTGTCACATCCCTTTACAACTGCCCTGTCTCCTTGCTCAGCATGTTCCTTCAGTCTTTGCATGAGCCTCTGAGCATCTTGGGGGACAGCCATACCTGCCAGCTCTATGAAGAAGTTTCTGTAGAGACTGTCATAGGGAAGGTACTAAGGTGTCGGTTGATCGGGGTACTCAGGCTTTGGCTGTGGGCCACCTCACTAATGTGATTCCCTCAAGAGTAACTCAGCTGGAACTCAGTTGATGAAGTGTCTGAAGCCCTGCCTCCCATCTCCAGCAGCACATAAACTAGCTATGCTGTACATACCTGCAATCCCAGTGCTCAGGGGTAGGCAGAAACACAGAAGTTCACAGTTATCCTCAGCTACACAGTTAGAGACAAGCCTGAACTACATGATTTTGTCCCACAGCAACACTAAAAATAACTGAGATCAGCAAGTTCTACAAGGCCCTGGGCTCCAAGTGATTGGCAGCATGGTTTTGCAGCGCTGCCAGGGATGGAGGTTGCTAGCTGAGCTGCATCTCTGAGCCTGGATACACACCCTGGCAGGTTCCACAGTCTTGGGCTGGTGTTGGTGCTGGGCTGGACCACCTGTCATGTCCATGACACTGAGAGAGCTGGGACAGAAGCTTCCTGTCCTTTGTCCTCTGTGACACTTCCATGCTATATCTGATGGCACTGACTGGTCAGGAACTCAGAGAGAGCCAGGTTAAAAGCTTGGATAGCACTAACTTACTTGGTTCAAATCTCAGCTTTACCACTCACTGGCACCAAGTTCTCCTGACCATGAGACAGCTTCTAAAGTTACACAAAGTAGGAAAAGAAGTGAGGTGGAAGTCAAAATGACAGTGTGTCTTAGTTATTTTCTCATTGCTGTGATAAAATACTCTGACAGAAACGACTTAAAGAAGACAGGGTCTTTTCTGGCTCATAATTCAAAAGTGCTGTCTACTATGGCCACGGCGGGGAGGGGAAAGCAAGGCAGTAAGAGCTTGAAACAGCTAGTCATGATATAGCTACGGTCAAGAAGCAGAAAGGGGACTGCCGAGATGGCTCTGTGGTCAAGAGAACTTAACTGGTCTTACAGAGGACCCAAGGATTGGTTCTCAGCACCCACACGGCAGCTCACAACCTTCTGTAACTCCAGTTCCATGGGATCTGGTGCCCTCTCCTGGCCTCCATGGACACTGTACATACATGGTGCATATACAGATACACAGGCACATGCACAGGCACATAATTAGAACTAAATAATTTTAAGCAGAGGAAGAAGCAGAGAGCAGTGAATGCAGGCAGTTGTTCAGCTCCTTTTCTCCACTATACAGTCCAGGATTCCCTCCCCAGAGAATGGTAGCACCCATGGTGGGCAATACCAACTCAACACAATCAAGATGATACCCCGCAGGCACATCCAGAGGCTCATCTCTCAAATGATTCTAGATTCTGTCCAGTTGACAACACTAACATCACATCATATAAGCCATGTCTCAGTCATGGGATTGCTTTGCGTCCTGGGAAATCTGTTTAGCTTTTCTGAACCGTGAGTATGTAATATGTAGTTGAGACTGAAGTTACCACAGCTCTTTCCAGCAGAAACACATGTGTGCAAATGATGGCAATGATTTTTATTAACTAACTAATTAATTAACTTACTTTAAATCCTGGCCGTCGTTTCCCCTCCCTCTTCTCTTCCCAGGCCTCCCTTCTCCCTTCTCCAGTCCCTCCCCAGTCCACTCTTCTTCTGTTTTTCTTCAGAAAGGGGGAGGCCTCCCACGGATATCAACAGGCTTGGCATGCATACCAAGTTGCAGTAAGTCTAGGTACATCTCCTAGTGAGGCTAGATGAGGCAGCCCAGTAGAAGGAAAGGGGCCCAAAGGCAGGCAACGGTCAGAGACAGCTCCTGCTCCCGCTGTTTCCAGTGATGCCGATGATTTTTAAAGATCTCCAGGAGATAGGTGTGTTTCTCAGTGGTTAAGAGCATTTCCAAGATGGCGGACCAGAAGGATCCTGTCCCAGCTGCTGCACTGTTCATAGCAGCCTTATTTACAATAGCCAGAAGCTGGAAAGAACCTAGATGTCTCTCAACAGAGGAATGGATACAGAAAATGTGGTATATTTACACAATGGAGTACTACTCAGCTATTCAAAACAATGAATTCATGAAATGCGTAGGCAAATAGATGGAACTAGAAAATATCATCCTGAGTGAGGTAACCCAATCACAAAAGAACACACATGGTATACAGTCACTGATAAGCGGATATTAGCCCAGAAGTTCGGAATACCCAAGATACAATTCACAAACCATGTGAAACTCAAGGAGAAGGAAGACCAAAGCGTGGGTACTTCAGTCTTTCTTAGAAGGGAAAACAAAATACCCATAGAAGGAATTACAAAGACAAAGTGTGGAGCAGACTGAAGGAATGACCATCCAGAGACTGTCCCACCTGAGGATCCATCGCATATACAGTCACCAAATCCAGACACTATTGTGGATGCCAGCAAGGGCTTGCTGACAGGAACCTGTTATAGCTGTCTCCTGAGAAGCTCTACCAGTACCTGACAAATACAGAGGTGGAGGCTCGCAGCCAACCATTGGACTGAGCACAGGGTCCCCAATGAAGGAGCTAGAGAAAGGACCCAAGGAGTTGAAGGAGTTTGCAGCTCCATAGGAGGAACAACAATATGAACTAACTAGTACCCTCCGAGCTTCCAGGAACTAAACCACCAACCAAAGAGTACACATGGTGGGACTCATGGCTCCAGCTGCATATGTAGCAGAGGATGGCCTTGTCAATCATCAATGGGAGGAGAGGCCCTTGGTCCTGTGAAGGCTCTATGCCCCAGTGTAGGGAATGCCAGGGCCTGAAAACGGGAGTAGGTGGGTCTGGGGGGAAACCAGGAAAGGGATAACATTTGAAATGTAAATAAAGAAAATATCTAATAATAAAAAAGAGCGTTCCCAGACTGTGTGTTTCTTTATTCCATGGACAGATTCCTTTGCTGTATGGAAGTCTTTTAAGTTTTTTGGTTCTTTCTTTTGTTTCCTGTGCTTTTGGAGTTGACCAGAAAACCACAGCCTGTGCCACCATCTGAATGTATTTCCCCAACATTTTCCTCTAGTAATTTAAAGTTTCCTCTAGTAGTTTAAAGGGTTTGCATTAAGATCTCTTGTCTAGTTTGAGATAGTTTTCTGAACAGAGTAAAAGATAAGCAGTGAGATTTCAGTCTTCTACATCTGGATGTCCAGTTTTCCCCTGCACTATTTGTTGATGAAGTCGTCTTTTCTCCAGTATCTGATTTTTGGCACCTTTCCTAAGAAGCAATAGGCTGAGGGTACTGGATTTATTTCCCATGCTGTAATCCACCTCATGGATCTGAGCATCTGCTCTTGTGCTGGTATCAGAGCCTTTTTAACTACTGCCCAGCAGGATGTCTTGAAACCAGGTTCCATTACTCTCCGACTTTGTCCTTTCCACTCGAGATGGTTTGGGCTTTTGTGCTTCCATGGTATCCCTGTGAATTCTAGGATTATTTCTTTGCAGTTAGGTGAAGCATGTCGTTGTTGCTCCAGTGAAGGTTACATTGCATCTGTGACTGCTTCCGTTGGTGGGAGTCCTTTAACAATAGTTCTTTCGACCTATAGACACGGACGCTCCTTCTGCCTTTCAGTATCATGTTTTCTTTTTAAGGTGTGTTATTTTTCATTGAGGAGGTCTTTCACATCCTGAGTTAGGTTTATTCCTAGAACTAGAATGGGGGCAGGAGTTGTATATGAGACAGGGTCTCCTATAGCCCAGACTGTCCTCAAACTCCATATGTAGTCAAAATGACCCTAAAATTCTTTGGGTTTTTTTTTTGTAATATACTTATTTTGTGTGTATAAATATGTCTATGTACAGGTGTGTCTATGTACCACATGCAGGCAGTGCCCTAGGAGATCAGAAGAGAGCATCAGATCCCCTGTAACTGGAGTTACAAACAGTTGCAACCCACCATGCCAGTTCTGGAAGTCCTTTACATGGGCAGCCAGTGCTCCAAACTGCTGAGGCATCTCTCCAACCCCAACCTTGAACTTCTGATCCTCCTGTCCATGTCTCCTTAGTGTTGAAGACACAGGTGTGCTCCACCACATCAAGTTTATACAGTGCTGAAAATGGAGTCCAGAGCTTGGTGTGTGCTAGGCAAGCAATCTGCTGAATTACTTCCTAGCCTCTAGGATTTTGGGTTTTTTTTGGTTTTATTGGGTTTTGGTTGTTTATTGTTGTTGTTGTTGTTGTTGTTGTTGTTGTTGTTAATGTTGTAGCTACTGTGAATAGAGTGCTGTACTGGGTTGGTTTGTTTTCTCAGCAGATATCCTGGTACTTGACTGAGTTCATTTATCACTTCCAATAGCCTTTGTTGAAGTCTGGGATTTTCATGTATAAAATCATATCAACTGCAAACTGGGACAGTTGGACTCCTACTTCATAAGCCTTAAACTTTTTTCTCTTATCTCATAAGAAAGTGAATCATCCGACAAATCAGATTCAAACTCCAGGCGCTTCCACCACTCAACCCTTCTTTATCAACCCTCTGGTTTGAGCACCTCCACCCCTCAACCCTTCTTTATCAACCCTCTGATTTGAGCACCTCCACCCCTCAACCCTTCATCAACCTTCCAATTTGAGCATACTAATCTCCAGAAGCCTTCTTTATCTTTGAAATCAGGTTGAGGGCTGAAGAGAGGGCTCAATCCTCAAAGTGCTTTCTTACAAACATGGACCTGAATATGGTCCCCAGAATACACAATTTATAAGCCAGAGACAGGTGAATCCCTATGACTCACTAGGCTAAGCCAGCCTAGCCCACTTGCCCAGTCACAGTCCAATGAGAAACCCTGTCTCAAAGACTGAAAAAGAGACAGAGGGACAGAGGGGAGAGAGAAAAACAGAGATGGGGGAGGGGAGAGAGGGGAACATAGAGTGGAGAAAGGGGGAACACAGATAAGGAGAAACAGAGAAACAGAGAGGGGGAAGAGAGAGGGAGAGACAGAAAGAGGAAGAGGAAGAGAGGAGGAGAGGGGGAAAGGGAGAAGGAGACACAGAGAGCTAACTAACAGTGCATGACTGGCTTCCACACAGTTGCACTTGTATACACACAATGGACTCGTTTCTTTTCTGTCCCTGTGATAAAGTAACCTGACAAGAAGCAACTTAAGGGAGAAAAGTATGTCTTGGCTCACAGTTCTAAACATACGAAGTCTATCACAGTGGGGAAGCCACGGTGGCAAGGGCAGGAAGCTGAGTGATAACACTACGTCATACTCAGCAGAGAGAACAGGAAGTGAAGCCAGGCTATAAAGCCTCATAGCCCAGTGCTGTACTTCCTCCAGCAAGGCCCCACTCCCTAATGGTTCCATGCTCTTCCCTGAGAGCATCATCAGCTAGGGACCAGGTGTTCAACACTTGAACCTCTGGGGGATGTTTGTCATTTAAATGACCACATGTGTACCCATAAACACATACACCAATACATACATACACTTTTTAAAAATCAGGTTGAAGAATACTTATGCCACATGATTATTCTCAGAATTTAAAAAAAAAAAAAAAAAAAAAGCCTTAGACACAATGCCTGGCTCACAGTAGGTCCTCAACAAGGGGAAGCTGTTGTTATACTAGGTTGAGGTTGAGTAAACATGAATGTTACACAGCTCTGTCTATGCTGGCTTTTTTCAATCTGAGATTCCTTTGTACCCCTAACTCTCCTTGTTCTGATCTTAAACACCCTGAAGCTGTGGCCCCATTGCTCATGGCTGCTCTCAGGGTTCACATGTCCCCTCTGTCCTCACACATTGTTGGCTTCTTCCCAGCTAAGCAGATACTGAGTTACTGTCCTTACCTCAGCACAAGAGCTACACTGAGATGCTAGCTTCAGGAGGAAAGACGGACTGAAATGGATGTCTCAGATGCCACCTTCTCATCTGTGATTTGAGGTCTGCCTCTGACAACAGTTTGTTAGCACATCCTAAGACACCTGATACTCTGCGCTTCCAACAATGGATATTTGTAACTACGGTTTGCCTTGTGTGCTGGGTAATCTGAGTTCTCCGAGGGCAGAAACCAAAACCTTCTGCTTCTACCCACTTGCCTGCTTATATCCAACTCAGCCTAATCAATGTTAAGAGTCAATTTGAGTTTACCAAAGGAAAACTCCTTGAAAGCTGAAAGCTAAGACTTCAAAATGTGCACCAGGGACTTGCAAGATGACTCTAATGGTAAAGAGTCTCAAAGCCTCACAAACTAAGTTAGAGCCCAGAACCTACACAGTAGGAGAGGACCAGCTCCTGAAAGTTGTCGTCTAACCTCAACACCCATGCCATACACATATAAACACATACATACCCAAAAAGTAATAAAACATTGTGTGTTTTTTAAAAGGTGCACGGCTCCAAGTATGGTGTCATACACTTAAAATCCAACACTCAAGAGGCTGGAGCAAAAGGATGGAGAGTTTGAGGACAGCCTGGGCTACACATAAAAAAATAGGAACCTGAGTTTGCTTCTTCCATCCATTCCTTATTCCTGTGTCTCTTGCTTCTGACAACAGTGAGCTGGCCTCATGCCTTCCACAGCTCCTTTCCTATAACACACCCTCACCAGCTCTGAGGTCTTTCCTGTTCAAATATTTTGAGCTTCCTATTTCATGACTATTCTGAATTTAGAGGAGGTTATTAGGTGTTAGAATGTTAAATTAGACACCATAAGGAAGGAAAAGGGGGAAAATCCAACTATAAGTGGCACATAGGAAGCCTTCAATTGTGTGGAGAATGAATGGACAGATAGATGGATGGACAGATAGATAGATGAGTAGATGGATAGATGGGTGGATAGATAATGAATGGATGGATGGATAGATGGATGGATGACTTATGGATGGTAGATAGATAGGTGCATTAATGTCTTTCCTTGGTGCTATAAAAAAAAAAGCAACTGGTTGTCCAATTACCAGAAATCAGAGTGTCAGAGAATCTCAAGTCTTGCAAGATGGTTGAGTTAATACTGAAGATAGTTGGACCACACCTCTGAATGCCCCCACTTTGGGGATTTGAGCTGCCTATGAGAAAGTAAGACTGCAAGTCCTGGGTTAGAGAATTCCACTGTTGCCTCTATGACCCCCCTGAACTTGTACATACACTTCATTTGTGTCAGACACCAAACTAGCAAAGTGTAAGACTAAGAAACCAAACCAGCACTTGGCTTTCAGCCCATTGCACCAGTCATTTCCATCCCTTCTGAGCTGCAGTTCCCACAAATCTTTACCAGTCCCAGGATGGAAAGCACCATGGTGGGAACCTATCTGAGAAGCAGAGTCCAGGAGGAGCCAATGGTCATGGGGAAAAGTCAGGAGCCAGAGAAACTGTCAGGAGCTGGAGGTCACCAGCCAGAGAGGATATCAGGCATCAGGAACCCTATAATATACTGTCCCAGTCTCTAGCTCTGACTCTCATTAGTCATTTTATAATGAGATCCTACGGGGCCTGTTTCCTTCTCTCAAACAATGCACCTTTCTCTATGTTTACATGAGCTACTTCTGCAGAAAGAAAACAGTAAGACATGAAAGTAGGTGAGGACCATTAGAGGTGGCAGAGATGATGGAGGAAAAGCACAAGCTCACCATCATCCTTTCCAATTGCTGCCAATCATGCTTGCGGGAGAGAGGAGCCCCTCTTGGGAGGAAGCACTCAGATCAATGTTTCTGAGGATTCCATCCTTCTGGAAGCTCAGCGAGGAAGTCAGAAATACCTGCTGCATCCAGCTTCTAAAGAGACTTAAGCTGAGTTCACAGGCTTTGCCAGGCGATAAGGACAGAGCAGCCAAAGCAAGAACAGACTTCCTCCATCCAAGTCAAGTGTTCACCAGAGGGTTGGTCAATGCAATCCCAGCTCCATATTCCCCAACCCATGAGCCCTGATTTTTATGCCTCTGCCTTTTCAAACCTAGTTCTCCCCATAGCTGTGGGAATCTGGGTGTTTGCTTTCAGAGCATTTGTGAGAAGTAAACGTGTGTGACGGTATGGAAAACCTTTTAAGAAATGTCACTTCTTTTTCTTCCTTGAAGCCACATGAACAGTCTTGACATGTCACTAGCATGAACATCTAAAATATGGCTGGGATCTGGGGACTGGCAGCTTTTTCTGCCCAACCATTCATAGCCTGTTCACTTCCAGATGGGAGACTGGCTGCTTTTTCTGCCCAACCATTCATAGCCTGTTCACTTCCAGATGACTTTCCCAGACCCCATCCTAACACACACTCTCTGAGTAAGCCCCAAAGGAGAGGAGAGGAGGGGCTAACTTCAGAGATGCCACCATCAATGCAAGACAAACAAAACCCAACATCCAGGATTGGTGAGATGGCTCTTAAAGTCACTAGCTACCAAGCCTGACAACCCAAGTTCAAGTCTAGAGTCCTACATAGTGAAACAAAAGAACTTTTGATGATGACCTCCACATCTTCACTCATATGCTTTACACACACACACACACACAAACACACACACATACAGGGGGGTGGGGAGTAAGGAGTAAACAAACTAAACAAATGTTAATTTTAAATTTTTAAAATTTATTTGATATGTATGGGTGTTTTACCTCGTGTAGCTCCGTGCATGTTGGCCTGTGGAGGCTATAAGAGTGTCAGATTTGCCGGGTGGTGGTGGCACGTGCCTTTAATCCCAGCACTTGGGAGGAAGAGACAGGCAGATTTCTGAGTTCGAGGCCAGCCTGGTCTAAAGAGTGAGTTCCAGGACAGCCAGGGCTACACAGAGAAAAGAAAAAAAAAAGAAAAAAAAAAAAAGAGTGTCAGATTCTCTGGAACTATAGTTAAAGATGAGCTTCCATGTAAGTGCTCAAAAGTGAACCAGAGTCCTCTGGAAGAATGGCCAGTGCTCTGAGCTGCTGAACCATTTCTTCAGCTCCACAACTTAAAAGAAAAAAAAATTAAACAACAATATCCAGACCTAGCCTCCATCATGGGACTCATAAGACCTGAGATTATGAGACTAAATGTCACCTTCTATGAGGCTTGAGGGGCAGGCTGCAATTAAATTATAAGAAAATCCTATAAAATGCTTTAGAACATTTTATGAAGCTATCGATATTTCCACCAGAATGAAGCACATGGGAGGCATGGGCAGGGGTGGAGTGGCCATTCGAAGATCATTTGTTTTCATTCATCCCAACCAGGGACTGATCAAGACTAATGAGGGCTCAGAAGTCGCACCCCAAGAGAAAGTACAGGGCTGCCTCCTTTTTATGGCACTCTCAGGGAAAAAGTGATCTCTAGAGTGTGTGCAGGGATGTATTCGTGGAAGGGGTAAATGTGGAGTGGGTACATGGGTGTGGGTCACCCCATCCTTGTGAACCCTTGGTTGATACAGTCCATGAGGGTCTTGTGAGTTCCCTCAGTGAATGACAACACCAGAACCACTCGTTAGTAGGCAGCTCAGCATTACTTAGGGTGAATGATGGCTTATAAAGTTTTGGGGGACTGAGGGTAGGGACATTCAGGATGGGCAAAGGTCATTGGCTGGGGTCTTAGGGTACCCGGAATACCTCGTTAGCATGGGGAAGCATTTTAGGAGTCTCAGGTACTGGCTGAACAAGTTTTGTCAGGAGAAAGGAAATTGATCCTATAAAACTAATTGAGGCTGCCTGACATTCCTGAGAGGGTGGGGCAGAGGGGTTAGAATCCCCACAGCAAGGTAGGAGAAAACCTGCTGACAAGGGAGTCTCCCATTTTGCATGGAGCTCAGAGGCTATCTGGTCATGGTGACTTTGATCTTAATTAGCAGAGTTTTCCCACACATAAGTGTAGGGTATGCTTGAGTATGGCTTATATGCATGGGTGTGTGTGAGTGTGTGTGTGTGTGTGTGTGAGTGTGTGTGTGTGTGTGTGTGTGTGTGTTTTACTTCCTAAAAGATTAGCATTAGCTGGGCAGTGGTGGCGCACGCCTTTAATCCTGGCACTTGGGAAGAAGAGGCAGGTGGATTTCTGAGCTCGAGGCCAGCCTGGTCTACAGAGTGAGTTCCAGGACAGCCAGGGCTATACAGAGAAACTCTGTCTTGAAAAAATGAAAAACAAAAAATAAATAAAATAAAATAAATAATAAAGGTTAGCACCAAAAGTCAGACTTGGGGTCATTAATCTTTAGGACAGTGATGTCCTTTGGGGACCCCCAACCCTGATGCTCTGCCCTTTGCCTTGGGAAACAGAAATGTACTACAAATTCTGTCTACAGTGCTACTGCATTCAAGGGCTACAAGTTCACAGTACCTCTCCAGCAAAATTAAAACACTTCTCTTTTTTTAAGTCTTATTTTGTTTTCTTTTTTGTTTTGTGTATGTGTGTGTGTGCGTGTCTGTGTATGCATATGTCTGTGTGTGTGCGTGTGTGTGTGTGTGTGTGTGTGTGTATGTGTGTGTGTGTGTGTGTTGGCAGCTGGTAGATGCCAAAAGAAGGTGTCAAATTGCCCAGAAGCTGGAGTTGCAGGTGGTTCCTGGGCCCAATGGGAGGGCAGCGAGTGCTCTTAACCACTGTGCCTCTTAAGCCCCTAAAAGACTTCCTACTGAACTATCTTCTTCTTATGGAATATTCCTTAGCCACATCTGCCCAGTTTCCTGACAGCTTCCTCAGGTGTGAACAGAAATAAAATGGCCTCTCAGATTCTATGACTAGCAAGAGCAGTTGAACAAGATTTCAGCAGGACCTGCCCTGCCTCTGCATGGAGCCACCGGCATCCCAGCATGACCTCAAACTACATAGCTATAAATTACCTTGAACTTCTCTCTTCCCACATTTTTATTTACACTGTGGAGGAGGAGTAAATTGAATACCTCAGTACACACCTTTAATCCCAGGACTCAGGAGGCAGAGGCAGGTAGATCCCTGTGAGTTCTAGGCCTGCCTGGTCTACATAGTAATTCTCAGGCCAGCCAGGGCTACACAGAGAGATCCAGTCTTTTAAAAAAAAAAAAAAAAGGTGGGAGTTGAGGGGATACAGCAGTGTTCTTTCTTCTGGCCTCCTCAGATACCAGGAATACATGTGGTACGCATATATGTACGTGTATACAAATGTTCAAATAAAATAAAAATCCCCTCACCTAAAAGTAACAAGTAAACAAAACCAAATGATAACAGGAAGATAAAAACAGTGGACTGGAGAAATGGCTCCGTAGGTAAAGATGCTTGCTGTCAAGCCTAAATAACCCTGAACTCAATCCCCAGGGCCCACGTGGTGAAAGGGGATAATTAACTCCTACAGTTGTCCTATGACCACCACACATGTACTGCACACAGGAAGAAAGAAAGAAAGAAAGAGAGAAAGAAAGAAAGAGGGAGAGAGAGAAAGGAAGAAAGGAAGGAAGGAAAGAAGGAAGAAAAAAGAAAGAAAGAAAGAAAAAAGAAAGGAAGGAAGGAAGAAAGAAAGAGAGGAAGGAAGGAAGGAAGGAAGAAAGAAAGAAAGAAAGAAAGAAAGAAAGAAGGAAATATTGAGAGAAAGAAAGGGAGAAAGGAAGGAAGGAAGGAAGGAAGGAAGGAAGGAAGGAAGGAAGAAATTTTTTAATTTTAAAGAAAAACAGATCTTTCACATTAATCTTTGAAATTTATTTTTAATTTACTTTTGGTTTTTGTTTATTTGTTTGTTTGTTTGTTTGCTGTTTTAGGACAGGGTCATGCTCTGCAGTCCTGACCCAGTATGTGCTGGGTAACCCAGGCTGGCCTCAATTCATGACAGTGCTGCTGCCTCAAACACCAATGCTGGAATTACAGGCATGATAATTCCACCATTCCCAGCTAAAATTCCTTCAAAATAAAACATTTCTTCTAAAGTTCAGATTTACATGACTCAGCTGAGTGTGGGGAGGAGTGATATTGGTCCCTGGTGCCCAGACATGCAGCCACATTCAGTATCTACCAGGATGGGCTTTAGGACTCATGAGCCAGAGTTGGCACCTGGAACCTAACCCCATCCCTCCTGCTCTCTTGACCTGCAGGACTACAGAGTCAACATCTTCCTGAGGCAGCAGTGGAATGACCCCCGTCTAGCCTACAATGAATACCCTGACGACTCTCTGGACCTTGACCCATCCATGTTAGATTCCATCTGGAAGCCTGACTTGTTCTTTGCCAATGAGAAGGGGGCCCACTTCCATGAGATCACCACGGACAACAAACTGCTGAGAATCTCCCGGAATGGCAATGTCCTCTACAGCATCAGGTGAGCTCTGGAGCCAATGACAAGGCTTGGCAATCCTAGGGATGGGTTTCATAAAAAGCAAGGAGAGAGGGTAGGAAAGGCTTATGAGGGAAGGTGGAGTCACGCTGTGTTTCAACAAAGACAAAATGGACTCCTCAGCCACCACAAGTAGCAAGTGTTGAGGAATGAAGTTTGACAAGACACAGAAGCTTGGTGGCAAATTTGACCACCATGTAAATGGTACCGTCCACAAGGATAAGCCAGAGCTGCCACCTCCCTGCTTTGAATCCCACTTACCCCATCTTAAGCCTTGGGAATCAAGACCCCCCCCCTCCTGATCGTATCCTGCAGACACTGGTTAATTGCTAAGCTTTCAGAGTGTCCTGTGACTAGGTGTCCATACACCTAGTCCCTAATCTCCTTGCCCAGACCACAGGGACAACAGATAATGGAAATAGAGACATGGGCTCACACTCAATGATAGCAGCTTGGAAAACAGATGGTACAGAACACTTTTCGTGTAGTAGTAGTATTATATAATTCATGAACTAGGTTTGATGATCCCCATTGTATACATCAGAGAAGTGAGGATGTGAAAATGTAAGAAACTTGGCCAATTGTCCACAGTTCTTGTCAGAGAGTAGGTACTGATGGGGGACTAGTGTTAAGTCCCCCGCCCGCTGGAACATCAGAAGAGCCACAGCTTTCCAGGGGGTCCCAGGACTTCTGGAACCTCAGAATGGCCACCAGCCACCACATCGATACATGATCATGAATGGCTGTTCTCTGACTTACAAGAGCTTCAGAGTACTAAATGGCCATCTCTCCCACCTTCAGTTCCTCGGTGTGGAAGAAGTCTTATTTCCCATTCAGATAGGAGCCTTAGATGTCCAAGGTGGGGCAGGGTGGAAAGTGAGCAAGCTGGGCTGATCCTGACCCTCAGAGACAACTGGACTCGGGCCCCCACAGGCTGTCAGGAAGGGATGTGGAACCCTCACCACTGAGGGGAAGCAGAAGCTCTGCTAGACGCAGATCATCCTATCAGCCCAAGCTAGATGAAGAAGGACATGGAGTTAGCCACCAAGGTCCTGGTGGGCTGCTGGAGGGAGGGTCACCTCTGCCTGGAATTCACTGCTGCCAGGACAGCTTCATGTCTCCAGAAAACCAAGTCCCAGTGCAAGCTGACAGAAGGACACGTCAGCAGAAAGTGATGGTCCCAAGGACATTCAGCATCTGGAAATTAACCCATCCTGACAGCTGCCCCACTTCAGAGCTTTTATCTTCAGAAATGGGCCAGCTGGTTTTCCCTTCACTCTCTCCCCCACCCCTTCTCAGTCTCCCTTCTCTTCCCTCCTCCTTCCATCCCCCTCCTGCTTCTGTCCTGTCCTTAGAGTGGAGTACATACCAGAGGTATGATCCAGAAAGGGAAGTTCCCAAGGAGCCGGGTGTGCAGCTGAGGTGGCAGTAGCTATGTTCTATGGAGACATCCCCAACTGAGTACCTCAAGGAAGAGGGACTGGCCTCAGGACAGCAGGGATGGATAGCACACCGGCCAACCCCAGAGCTAACAGACTCAGCATGCAAAAGCTAGATCCATGTGACTTTAGCACAGAGCCAGCCCATCCTTCCCTACACATGTGCCCCTAACCTGTTGGGGAGAGAGCCTGACTGTCTAAGAGCCCTCCACTCCCCTCATCCAGAGCTCTAGTGTGAGCAAAGACTTACAAGGTTATTACAGCCTGGGCTAGCAGCCTGGGATGTTACAGAAGGGCTCCCTCTGACTCTGGGGCTGCAGCCTTTATAAGGCTGAACACCCCAAATAACTGACCCACTACTTCCTCCACCACTACCACCCCACCCCCGTCCTTGCCTGAACTCACAGATGAGAGTCAGTTGTGTGAAAACAGCCGGGGGTGGGGTTTGGGGACAGTTCGGAACTCACTTCTGACAGGCCCAGTGTATGAATAGTAGCAGCCCAGAGCGGTATGCAAGACTTACTGCAGAGGCATGAGAGTACCTGAGGCTGGGGACTCTCTGGAAAACCTGAGGGAGGGGCGTGGGGCCGGCACCTGGTACCCTAGCAAGCTACTAAAAATGGGTCTGAAGAATCCAAGATGGCTCCAAGAAACAAACAAACAAACAAACAAAAAACCAGAAATCCCTCTGACTTGTGACTTTGGGCCACCTCTTTTCCATCTCCAAGCCTTCTCTTTCCATCCCAGGAGGTTGGAAATGTACACCCACATATTCTAGAAGCACCGGTGCCCTGGTCGCTGGGCCCGACTCTGGAACAATGATTCCAACCAGCACAAGTATGGAGGCACAGACTCCCCAAATGTAGTCCCAGCATCAGCCCTATCCCTTCTCTTCCCAGAATCACCCTGACGCTGGCCTGCCCCATGGACCTGAAGAATTTCCCGATGGATGTACAGACGTGTATCATGCAACTGGAAAGCTGTGAGTCCGAATCGCTTTTTTAAGGAGCCAGACTCCTCTTTACCCGTTGCCAGGCAGAAATCCCCTAATCGATACACCCCAGGAGTACTTTTTTAACTCAATGTGCCAAGTGAGGGTCTTGCACTGAGAAAATTTGTTAGAAACATAACTCCCCCCCCCAACTCATTCCCCACCCCACCCCACCCCCGATCCCACCCCAGTCTCGCTGGTGCCCAGGCTTTGTCATCAGCTGTGTCCTCCCAAGAGGAGGTACTGTGCCAAGTCCCTTGTGAATGTGCCTGCCAGGAACGAAGAGTGATGGCTGAGGGAAATCGGAGTCTGAGGGTGCTCACTTCAGCAGGGGAGGGAGGCAACTGACTCACTGGTCACTCCAGCAAAGGGGAACTAGTGGAGCGTGTTGTTGAAAGCAGGAGACAGGATCAGGAGGAAAAGGCTCTGCCAGTAAAATGTTTGCCACATAAGCATCAAAAGCTGAGTCTGGATCCCCAGCACCATGTCAAAGCCAGGCTAGGAATGTAGAGATGGAACGCACTCGCTACCCAGGCTAACAGGACCAACGCGCTCCAGATTCAGTGAGATACCTTGTCTCAAAAACATTAGGTGGGCACTGGAGAGATGGCTCAGCGGTTAAGAGCACTGGCTGCTCTTCCAGAGGTCCTGAGTTCAATTCCCAGCAACCACACGGCAGCTCAACACCCTCACATAGACATACACACAGGCAAAATATCAGTGCATATAAAACATGAAAAAACGAAAAAAAAAGAACTCACACTGCTCTTGCAAAGGACCCAAGCTCAGTTCTTAGCATCCATATTGGTCAGCCCACAACCACTTGAAAATCCAGCTCCAGGAAAATCTAACACCCTCTGGTCTCTGAAGCCATCTATGTGGTTATGGCATGCACACACACGTGAGTGCACACACACACACACACACACACACACACACACACACACACTTACAATTTAAAAACACAATAAAATCTTTTCTAAAATAAATGAGGTGGAACACAATTGAGGAAGACACCCGTCATCAGCTCTCAGCTTCTGGCCTACACACACACACACACACACACACACACACACACATGTTCGCATAGCCGCATGAACACATACTCATATTATATCACACACAAGCTAGGAAAGAGCTAGATGGTGTACAGCACAGGAGGCTGTGGCGGAAGGGTTGTGAGTTTCAAGAGAGACTGAGCTACATAGTGAGCTTAAGGCTAGCCTGGTTACATGAGACCATGTCCCAAAAAATAAAAGAGAGTTGGTGCTGGGGCAAAAATCTGCTTGCCTTGATTGAGCCACCTGATCTCACCAAGAGCATACATGACAGACTCATTCCCCAGAGGAAAACCTGTAGGGAGAAAAAAAAAAAAAGAAGGTTTGGGAATGTTGTGTGCAAGAATTGCTGGTGTCAATCATCCTTTGCCATGGGGTGAGGGGCAGAGCCCCAGGACAAACCTAGATGGGAGGGCTGGGGAATTAATTTAAACAAGTTTCACCTCAGCCTGGAGAGATGGCTCAGCAGTTAAGAGCACCAACTGCTTTTCCAAAGGTCCTGAGTTCAATTCCCAGCAACCACATGGTGGTTCACAACCATCTGTAATGGGATCCAATGCCTTCTTCTAGTATGTCTGAAGACAGCTACTGTGTACTCACATACAATAAATAAACAAATCTTTAAAAAAAAAAAGTTTCACCACTTGTGGAGGTGAAGAGAAAAAGACAACGGGGTTCCCTAACTTTCACTAGGATCTGGGGCTCCACTCAGCCTCTAATCCTAAGTATAATGATGACTCCTTGCAAACTGGCCCCTTTTTCTGGTCTCTCCCAGTTGGATATACCATGAATGACCTCATCTTTGAGTGGCAGGAGCAAGGAGCTGTGCAGGTGGCAGATGGACTGACCCTGCCTCAGTTTATCCTGAAGGAAGAGAAGGACCTGAGATACTGCACCAAGCACTACAACACAGGTGGGTGCAAGTGGCCATAATGTCCCCAGGTTCCCGGGTCAGTTCAGACGCTCATCCAGCCACAGAATGGCATGGGTCTGTGTTTAATTGCCATGGTGGTTACTGAACAGGTATGGAACAAGGAAGACGTGCCACTGAGATGCTCTTTCTGTGAGTCCTGGGGATGTTAAACTTAGACCTAATTACAAGGGAAACTAGTAAACACTGTCTTTACTCTGAGTAGGGATCCTACTGCTGAGGCAGGTAGAGGAGCTGGTAGATGGAGGGTAGACTCTACCACATAGAAACTTGTGTTTCTGATAGTGAAGAAATAAAGTACTTGCCTTGGAGCCAAGCAAGAGGAGGCTAGGAGGGCGTGGTTCTGACCAGTAATTAATAACCATTAGAAATCAGCCCATTTGGGAACAAAATACAGGAGGAAATATGGAGACAAAGTGTGGAACAGAGACTGAAGGAAAGGTCATCTAGAGACGGCCCCACCTAGGGATTCATTCCATATATAGTCGCCAAACCCAGACATAGTTGTGGATGCCGGAAGCACTTGCTGACAGGAGCCTGATATGGCTGTCTCCTAAAAGGCTCTGCCAGAGCCTGACAAATACTGGGGCAGATGCCCACAGCCAACCACTGGACTAAGCTTGGGGTCCCCATTGGAAGAGTTAGAGAAAGGACTGAGGGAGCTGAGGGGGGTTGCAGCCCCCATGGGGCTGCAACAGTGTCACTGACCAGACCCCCGGAGCTCCCAGGGACTGGACCACCAACCAAAGAGTACACATACATGGAGGAACCCATGGCTCCGGCCTCCTATGTGGCAGAGGATGACCTTGTTGGACATCAGTGGGAAGAACGGCCCTTGGGCCTGAGGGGGTTCAATGCCCCAGTGTAGGGGAATGCCAGGGATGGAGTGGGTAGATGGGTAGAGGAACACCCTCATAGAGGCAGGGGAGGGGAGATGGGATAGGGGGTTTCCATAGGGAAGACCTGGAAAGGGGATAACATTTGAAATGTAAATAAAGAAAATATCCAATAAAAGGAAAAAAAGAAAAAAGAAACAAAAAAGAAATCAGCCCATTCGCTGGGAGGCATGGTGGGTAAAGAAGCAAGGGCCACAAACGCTTTTGGTCAGCTCTCTGTCATCCATGCCTAGACTAGCCTTTGCTGGGAGAGGCTAAATTCAGGAAAGGAGCAGGAGTTAGACCAGGGAAAACTATGCATATCCCATCTCAGACGGGAAGCCAGCTCATGTGCACACTGTGGAGAGGGAACAAGCCGGCTGGCCGGCTGGCGGGCATACTGGTGAGAAGCTGTGTCTGACCCCGGCTGACCAGAGGTGAGACATGTCTGCTATAAGATGATGGCAGGTCCAGGAAAGAGGAAGTGGAGGAGAGGGGCCAGCAGAAGTATGTTACCATGCTGCACACACAGAGAGAGGCCAGGGGTGAATGCTAGGTACCTTCCTCTATCACTCCCCCACTTTATTTTTAAAGCTGGGACTCGAGATTGGGGTAGTCTGGCTGGCGACAAAGCTCCAGGGATCCACCTGCCCTGCCCCTGTCAGCACTGGGGTTACAGCTGCTCACTTTAAACCACTGCCTGATTTTCTTATTCTGAAGGCTAATACTCTGTCATTTTCTCTATTCATCCATTGAAAACTACATTCGGGTGCAGCAACCCACTTCTATCTATCCATCTGGAAAATGAAGCAAAGACTTCAGAGACACATTTGCTGCCCTGCGCCTGCAGCAGTGCTACTGACAACTGTCAGGAGGTGGGAAAGGGTCTGATGTGCAGGAAACCCTCCTATTAATTGTCTCCTCCACTCTTCACATTTATAGTCTTGAGCAAGGCCCTGTGGGGACAGGGGACAAAGATGGACAGGGCCCTGACCACATAGGGCCCCCAGAAAGTCTCCCAGTCACTTACTTCAGAAGACAGGAACTTTACCCTTCCCTTAGACAAGAATGTCCTAGTTCCAGTGACACATGGGTGCAAAGAGATAAGCTGCACAATCCAGCGCAAAAGAGAGAAAGAAGGTGGGCGGTGGTGGTACACACTTTTAATCCCAGTATTCTGAAGACAGAGAGGGTAGATCTCTGTGAGTTCAAGGACAGCCTGATGTACATAGTGAGTTCCAGGATAGCCAGGGCTATATAGTGAGACCCTGTCTCAAAAAAACAAAGAGAGAGAGAGAGAGGTAGAGAGAGGGGAGGGGAGGGGAGGGGAGAGGGGAGGAGATGGGAGGGAAAGGGGAGGGGAGGGGAGAGGAAAGTGACTGGCAGTCACTCATCTGCTGCTCTGTGGTTTAAAAGCTCAGGCGATCCCCATGAGTAGAGCTGAGAAGACAGGAAGGAAAGGGACCTTTTGTCTGTGATGAAACTGCCCAACGAAAAGAAAAGCATTTCCTGGGAAGGAAGAGGGGCCTCCCAGCAAAGACAAGCTCAAAGAAAAGCAAGATCAAAGCTCAGAAGGATGAGGGGAAGGCAAGCTCCAGACAAAATTGGAGGGCTGGGGGGTGGGGCAGGAAATAACCATTGGGGTAAGGAAAGAGAGAAGATGCTAGAAAGACAGGTCAGAGGTAAACTGGACAGGACAGAGTAGACAGCTTGAACTTTGCTGTAGAGAATAAGATATGCTTCATATAAGAAAAGAAGGAACAAACAAAAGGGAACCTGTCTTAGTCAGGTTTCTATTGCTGGGACAAAACACCATGACCAAAGAGCAAGTTGGTGAGGAAAGGGTTTACTTAGCTGACACTTCCACATTACTGTTAATCCTTGAAGGAAGTCAGGATGGGAACTCAAACAGGCAGGAACCTGGATGCAGGAGCTGATGCAGAGGCCATGAAGGGGTGCTGCTCACTGACTTGTGCTCCATGACTTGTTCAGCCTGCTTTCTTGTAGAACCCAAGACCACCAACTCAGAGATGGTACCACCCACAATGGGCTGGGCCTTCTTCCATGAGTCACTAATTAAGAAAATGCTTTAAGCCCCTTAGGACGAACAACAGTATGAACTAACTAGTACCCTCAGAGCTCCCAGGGTCTCAACCACCAACCAAGGACTGCACATGGTGGGTCCGATTGTTCTGGCAGCACATGTATAGTAGAGGATTGCAAATTCAATCATCAATAGGAGGAGAGGACCTCAGCCCTGTGAAGGTTCTGTGCCCCACTGTAGGGGAATGCCAGGGCCAATAAGTGGGAGAGGGTGGAGTAGCAGGCATGGGGAAGGGGGAGGCAACAGGGGTTTGTTTTTGTTGTTTTTGTTTGTTTGTTTGTTTTTTGGAGGGGAAACTGGGAAAGGAGAAATTTACATGTAAATAGAGAAAATATCTAAAAAAATTTTTAAAATTAAAAAAAATAAAAATAAATCTTCTCCATGGGACATCTGTTCCATGAAAAAAAGAAAAGAAAAAGAAAATGTTTTAAGGGCTGGTGAGATAGCTCAGCAGGTAAGAGCACCGACTGCTCTTTCAAAGGTCGTGAGTTCAAATCCCAGCAACCACACGGTGGCTCACAACCACCCATCATGAAATCTGATGCCCTCTTCTGGTGGTCTGAAGACAGCTACAGCGTACTCATTTATAATAATAAATAAATCTTTAAAAAGAAAAGAAAAGAAAAGAAAATGCTTTAAGCTGGACAGTGGTGGTGCACATCTTTAACCCCAGCACCTTGGGAAGCAGAGGCGGGCAGATCTCTGTGAGTTTGAGGCTAGCCTGATCTACAAAGTGAGACTATTTACACTGAGAAACCCTGTCTTGAAAAACCAAAAAGGAAAGAAAGAAAGAAGGAAAGAAAGAAGGAAAGAAGGAAAGAAGGAAGGAAGGAAGGAAGGAAGGAAAGAAAAAAGGAAGGAAGGAAGGAAGGAAGGAAGGAAGGAAGGAAGGAAGGAAGGAAGGAAGAAAAGAAAAAAGGAAGGAAAGAAGGAAGGAAAATGTCTTACAGACAGATGTTATAGAAGTATCTTCTCAACTGAGGTTCCCTCCTTTCAGATAACTCTAGTTTGTGCATCAAGTTGACACAAGACTAGCCAGCAGAGATTCTTATGCAGAGTCAGAGTTGATTCAGCCATTTTTAAACCCAAGACCTAAGAGAAAGAGAAATGCTTAAGAAGAAAGAGTGTGGATGTGGACATCTCAAAAAAAGAGTCATTAAACAAAAGGTTTCTAAGAAGTAACAGAATGAAGTCACATCTGAGGACACCAGAGCAGAAGGGTCTGGAAACTCAACTTACATTCTCTCTTAGCAAACAAATAGGATGATGGTGATGGTGGTGGTGACAGTGGTGCTGGTGGTGGTGGTGGTGCTGGTGCTGGTGGAGTGATTATGAGCTGAAGATAATTAAGATGATGGTGATGTTGATAATGATGTCAAATGATGATGGGGACATAGTGATAATGAGGGTAGTTATGATGATAATTATAACACTAGTGATGATGGTGGTCGTACTTCTTCATAAGCATCATCTCACTTCACGCAACAAAAACCATTAGAGTCCCTATATGAGGGACTGGCAAGAGGACTCAGAGGGTAAAAGTGCTTGCCCCCAAGCCTGACAACGATAGGTTCATCTTCAGGACCCAAATGGTGGAAGAATAAACTCATTCTCACGTTGTTCTCTGACCTCTACACAGGGCATCATATGCACATGCCCATTTGGAAGTGCATGTACACACACACACACACACACACATACACACACACACACACACACACACACACACCAGAAATTAATAAGTAATTGTAATTTTTTAAAGAGTAACCATATTAAGTATGTATTTTTTTTTTATTTCTGTCATCCTTTAGTATTTTCAGGTTTTCTCCAGAACCTCCTCAGATACCTAGATCCAAAGATGTTAAGTTCCCTTTATAATGTGAAGCAGTGTTCGTGTGTGACCTGTGCACATCCTTCTGAATATGTTATCCCAGGATGACTGACAATGTCTAACTCTGTAAATACCATGGAGACAGATTTTTACCTGTTGTCTGGGATGTGATGCAGGAACAGAGTCTGTCCATGTTCAGGGGAAATGAACTTCTTCTGAACAATTCTACTTGCACTTTGGACAAAACCATGGACATAGAACCCATGGATGTAGACAGCTAACTGTGTTAACCTACTCGCCCTAAAGGAAGACACTGAAGCACAGAACATTCAATCACTTACTTGCCTGTGAACACAGATAGTGTGGGACTGGACCAGGACTCCAGCCAAGCTGACACTAACATCCCTGCTACTCCCTAGAATGTCCCATGTCTTTGCTGTTGTTCCTTGCAGGTAAATTCACCTGCATTGAGGCCCGATTCCACCTGGAACGGCAGATGGGCTACTACTTGATCCAGATGTACATCCCCAGCCTGCTCATCGTCATCCTGTCCTGGATCTCCTTCTGGATCAACATGGATGCTGCACCAGCTCGTGTGGGACTGGGTATCACCACAGTGCTCACCATGACCACACAGAGCTCTGGCTCCCGAGCCTCCCTACCCAAGGTGAGTGACATCACTGGGGAATACTGTACCCCAGAATGGAGAATACTCCATCACTTCTCATCCCTAGATGGGACATGGGGGAGCATACAGCGTGTATCTCCATGCATATACATACTGCGTGTGGTATTGTTCCCAGAAGTTGCTATCTGGACCACAATTTCTAGGTTCTTGGCATCTTATTTAAAGAATTGGAAGGGGAAAGAAGGTGCAAACAGTTTGTATAATATTGAGAAAACTTTATTCATGAGCTGCTTCCAGTCACACATTACCTCTGTTCTAATACAGGGACACTGAAAGAACATCCAACACATACTCCAAGATTGTCACCTACACTCTCCAATTCTTAGTACTTTGCCATGTTTGTTCCATTTATCTATATGTAGAGATAAATAAATAGATACATAGACACATAGGTAGACATATAGCATAGCTAGATGATATATGTGGACAATACATAGATACTAGATCATACATACATACATACATACATACATACATACATCACACACACATACACTCCTGGCTAGCGTTAACTGTCAACTTGATACAACCTTGAGTCACTTAAGGGATTCTCAATTGAAGGATTGCACAGATCAGATCGGCCTGTGTGTATGTCTATGGAGGAACTGTCTTAAAGTTTCATTGATGTAAGAGGGCCCAGCCCACTGTGGACAGCACCATCCCTATGTGGTTTGTCCTGGGCTATATAAGAAAGCTTGCTTGGCACAAGTGAGCAGAGAACAAGCTAGAAAACAGCATTCTTCTATGGTTTCTGCTTCAAGAACCTGAGTCCCTCCCCCTCATTTCCTTCAATAATGAAATATGACCCGGGAGTGCCAGCCAAATAAATCTTTTCCTTTCCTAATTGCTTTTAGTTGGAACATTTGTCCAAGCAACAAAAAAGAAATCAGAACAGGTAGAAAGATGGTGGATAGATAGATAGATAGATAGATAGATAGATAGATAGATAGATATCAGATGAGTAGATAGATTATAGATGATAAATAGGTGATAGATGATAGATTATAAGTAAACATTTGGAAGAAGTTATAGAACAATTATGAGAGGTGATATGTTATTGATAGATTACTAGATAATAGATGATTAATAAATAGATGATAGACACAGGATAGGTGGATAGTCAAATATTCTGCCTCTTTTTGTCTCTTCTGAGGGTCTGATCATCTTGTGTTAGCCTTGGTGGTTTCTCATGAATCTCGGTGGCTCCGCTCCTCATGCCCGATTCTGCCCCTCAGACTCACGATCTCAAGGCTACTGATTCTTCTCCTTGCTCTCTGGTCTTTCTTCTACCTCCTCACATTCACTGTTGTCAGTGAAATTCTCATCTCAATTATTTACTTTCAATTTCAGAGTTTTCATTTGGTTCCCTTATAATTTTCATCTTTTTATTAAGGTGTTCTGCTTGGTGAGAAAATATTCTCAAATTTTCCTTTAGTTTCTCCTTGTTGTTTTCTTTTGTTTGAGACTGAGACAGAGTCCACTCTATAGCTCAGGCTGGCCTTGAATGCATGGTGTTTCTCCACCCACACTGTAGCTCAGGCTGGCCTTGAATGCATGGTGTTCCTCCACCCACACTGTAGCTCAGGCTGTTCTTGAATGCATGGTGTTCCTCCACCCACACTGTAGCTCAGGCTGGCCTTGAATACACAGTGTTCCCCCACCCACAGCCTCCTTAGTTCTGCGACTACAGGTGGGTGCCATCATATAGAAACTACCTATACACAGTTTCTTTCCTTCAGTTGCTTGAATATATTTAAGATAGTTAATTTAACATCTTTATCTATCCAGCATGGTAGAGGAACGTATGCCCTTAGGAGACAGCGACAGGAGCAGCAGGAGTTCAAAGTCAACCTCAGCTCCACAGCAAGTTCAATGCCAGATATATGATATACTATTTTTTACAAAATAAAATAATGGCCTAGAGGGATGGCTTAAGGATGAAGAGCACTCACTGCTCTTGCAGAGGACCTAGGTTCAATTCCCAGCTCCAACTCTTTGACTTACCTTTTGGGGTTTTTTTGTTTGTTTGTTTGTTTGTTTTTTCTGTAACTGGGTCATATTTTTCTGGTGCAAGAGTTTTTGTTTTGGAACTTTTTGGTTTGGAGTTTGTTTGTTTGTTTGTTTGTTTTGCACACCTTATAAATTGTGCATTTACATAAGACAAGAGGGCAATGTTTGGAACTCAGACCCCACCCCCCTGAGGACTTGTAGTTATTGTTGGTGCTTGCTCTTAACTTTGTCTGAACTGGGTCTGTGAACCCTAGATTCTTCGTTATGTCAACCACTAAAGTCTGGATTCACTGAGCCCAGCAACAATGTGAAAACCAGACAGAAATATTTTTTGGACTGTGCAGATTCTCTAAGTGTCCCCCATCTCTTCCTGAGAGCACCTGTTAGGATATGTGTAACTTCAGTATCAGCCAGGCAGTTGACAGCTCAGCCTTTACTTCCTGCTGGGGGCTGGCCTGGCAGGGATGGGTCAAGGAGTCCTGGGTTGCCCCTGGGCACTCACAGATTAGTCTGCTATGACATCTCATGACACTTTTCTGAACTTTTCACTTAACCTTTCGAAAGCTTGAATCCAAGCCCTTGAGCTTGCCAGGTAAATGCCCCACTACTGAGCTATGTCCCCAGTGCCCTCTTGAGTTTTTTGATTAACCTGTTGTTTTGCCTCAGTGCCTCTGACAGCAATCCCACTAATTGCTTTCGACAAATGTCCCCCAGATTTAAAAGATACAAATGAAAATGGTTCCCACTGGGCCCTCTCTAAATTAGGTCAAATAAAGGCAGCTTGTGGTAGGAAGGAGGGCTAAGAGAACAGCTAGAGAGGGCAAAGGAAGAGGGCAGGGCCCTGGGAACTGGCTCGAATCGGCTCGGACTCCTCTGCCCTCTCCAGTGGATGCCTGCTGGCTGGTTATTACTGTTTTTCTGGTTGTTGATTTCCAAGGCTACTGTGGTCTGGAGGGTTAGGATAGGAGCAGAGAATATTAAAGTACCAAAACTCCCAGGGGCAAACCCATACACACAGCCACGCTACACAGTGGTTCACAGCATCATTGCATTCCACCAAAAGGCAGAAGTGATTGATACTTGCCATCCAGTGGACAGACAGACACAGTGCTATGTGACCATACAATGGAATATTACTAAGCCATAAAAATAAATTGCTGGAGCTAGGGAGACAGCTCACTGGTTAAGAGTACTTCCTTCTCTTGCCAAGGATGGGCATTGGGTTCCCAGCATCCATTTCAGGGCAGTGCACAGCCACCTGTAACTCCAGCTATAGAGAGAACTTCTGATCTCCATAGGCCTTGCACAGATGTACGTCTACACACACAAATGCATGCACACACACATACATAAATATAATATAAATCTTTAAATGTGAATAAGCTGCTGCTTTTGCACACAACAGTAAGATGAGCCTCAAAAATACTATAAGTGGGAAAAGACTGTCAGGGAAGGACACTTGGTGTATTATTATTCCAGAATGAAATTCTGGAATGTTTGGGACACAGATGCCACAGAAACATGAAGTGGATTGTTGGGTCTTCAGAACTGGGGAAGTAGAAAAGTGATACGTAAAACACACCAACAGCTCTCAACAGGCATGGGGCCATATGACTTTAACCCCAGCACTGGAGAGCCAGATGCAGGGTCTCTGAGCTCCAGGCCAGCCTAGTCTATATAGCAAGATCCTTTTTAAGAAAGGAAAAAAATGTATATGTGTTTGTGTGTTTGTTTGTCTGTGTTAGGTACATGTAAGCAATGGAGCATATATGGAGGTCAGAGAACCACTTAGGGGAGTTGGTTCTCTCCTTCCACCACATGGGTCCTGGGGTTTGAACTCAGGTCACCAGGTTTGCTGGCAAGTGCCCTTTCCCACTCCACTGAGTCATCTGTGTCATCTCTCAGCCATCCACTGCTTGTCTTGAATAAATTCTCATAGGACTGCTACCAGCCTTTGGTAGTTAATCAACAGAGTTCCAGATAATGGACTGTAGCAATTTCTGCCAGTGTGCTCACTGGTTTTGTGAAGGGACAGCTTGCAAGGGACCTGACAGAGCCGTTTTCTAAGAGCCTTCTTTCACACTAATGTTCAGTCCAACATCCTCTCAGACTTCAGTACGATACTCTGCTTCACAAGCTGAAGACGATGGAGATGCGGCATCCCCCTCTCCCCATTTCTGCCATAAGCATCGCATCTTTTCCCTGATCTTCTTCTGCCAGTGTGCTTCCTCTGTCCTCCTTCGCTCCTTCCATCCAAATATCCCAGGAAGAGCCATAGGCAGTGGGGAAAGTTACTGAAGAACAGAACATGCCCCATCTACGCTCAGTACAACATTGTCCTCTTATCCTCAAGGATCATATTCTAGAGACTCTCCACTCTACTCTTCCTCTGGCAATTGCATAAAGTGATGAATGGTACCAAACCCTGTATGTCATATACTTTTCCTATATATACCATAATTTTGTAGACAAATGTGTTCTGCTGTGGGGCTGGACAGATTGCTCAGGGTTAAAAGAGTGCTTGCAGCTCTTGCAAAGGATCCAAGTTCAGTTCCCAGCACCACTCTGGGTAACACACTCCCAAAAGATCTGATGTACTCATCTGGCCTCTGCAGATACTACTCACATACAAATACACCCAAAGGCATATAATTTAAATATAAATCATTTTTAAATTTTTATTCTTAGGCTAGAGAGATAGCTCAGTGGTTAAGAGTACTGGCTGCTTTTCTATAGGACCCAGCTTTCATTTCCAACACCCACATGGTAGCTCATAACTATCTATAACTCAGGTTCTAAGGGATCTTGTCCCCTCTTCTGGACACTTTGGGAATTGTATGCATGTAGTACACATACATATGGGCAAAATACCCATGTATGTAATATAAAAAAAATCAAAATTTTCTTTAAATAAAAATTTGTTGTTGGGGCTTTAGAGATGGCTCAGCAGTTAAGAGCACTGGCAGCTCTTCCAGAGGTCCTGACTTCAATTCCTAGCAACCATGTGGTGTCTCACAACCATCTGTAATGGGATCTGATGCCCTCTTCTGGCATGCAGGTGTACTTGCAGATAGAGTACTCATATACATTAAATAATAAATAAATAAGTTGTAGATCTTACTGATGTCAGCAAAGAATTGTTTTTTCCTTTCTGTATTGAATTAAGAACTTTACAATTTGGCTTAAAAGAAGCCTTTTGAAGCGTTTCTTGTCATATCCAAATTACCAACGTCACTGGTTTTGTACTTTAGGGCCATTATTAAGTAAACTGAGCTTTGGCCACCGTCTATCTGATAATTCACGTGGCTAAGTGATTGGGAGAGGGTAGTGTACACAGCATCTGCATTGGCAAAGGATGATTTGTTATTAGCAGGATTATTGGAGTTCACCACCGTGTTCAGAACCGTGCACAGCCTAAAACTTACAAACGGCTCATTTCTGTAATCTTCCAGGCAACACTTCAGGAAATCTTCCTCTTCTCTCACCTCTCCATGCTTTCTCCCTGCAGGTGTCCTACGTGAAAGCTATTGACATTTGGATGGCTGTCTGCCTGCTCTTCGTGTTCTCAGCCCTGCTGGAGTATGCCGCTGTCAACTTTGTGTCTCGGCAACACAAGGAACTGCTTCGTTTTAGGAGGAAGCGGCGACATCACAAGGTAGGCCTTTGGGGCGTGGCCTAGGGAGGGGCAGGTGGTGGAGCAGAAGCAGAAGCTCTCTAAGTAGTGGGTGACCCGTCTTTCACTGGGCTGTCCCCATGGGTAACAGAACTGAGAGCAGGATCTTCTAGCTTTCATAGTCTCTGGTGAGAAGTCTGGTGTAATTCTGATAGGCCTGCCTTTATATGTTACTTGACCTTTTTCCCTTACTGCTTTTAAAATTCTTTCTTTGTTTAATGCATGCCACGGACTGGGATTTCTTACAGGGTCCCTTGTTCCGCCGGACGAGGGGTTCTGGCCAGGTGTGCACGGGATTCGGCTTTGACAAACAGACTAGACACGAGTGGTGTAAGGTCTGAGTGTATTTTTCAAATATGGAGTCAGGTTTATATAGTCGATACAGAAGGGTTTGAAACAGTCAGGTGGTACAACGGTCAAGATACATCAAAACAAGGTGCAGGTACATCGCCCTTCGTTAGGAACACAATGAGTCAGCAGCAAAGTAAATACATGTTAATTTAGCAGGAACTAAACAGGGATTACAATCTGAAAGAAAGCTAGCTCTGACTAAGGTGACCTTGGCTTAGAAGCCAGGTGCAGATAGTTCCTCTTCAGTTTGTTGTTTTGGTTACAGACTGGGTGGGCCTAAGTAAGTTCCTCAACTATGCTGTTTTTCTGGGCTAGTGGAGGTTAGCCCCAGGGAACACTTGTTAAGCTAGTTCCTAGGAGTGATTAAGCTGCAAATCTAATATGACCTGCCTTATGTTGACTAAGAATGAGAACTTCACCTGATCTTGCCCTGGGATAGTGCTCTCATTCTGTAAGCTTTAATGCCCTACCCACAATGCTGGAGGCAATTAGTTTGAATGGCTTAACATTCCAAGCCAGGGTTTGACTAGGACATTGGAACATTGGTGAAGGTCAGAGAGCAATGTCCGAATTTTCTCTTGCTAGCTGTGAAGAAATGATATCTTGGTGAGTTCCTAGCACACAAGTATGAGGACATATCTGGGCTACCTCTGAGTTTGGGGTGCCAGGCGACAATGCAGAGGCAGGAGACTGACTTTCCTTGAAGTTTATGCCTCAAATACCGCCTTCACGCAAAGTGTGCATGGCAAGTGCATTTGGTGTTTTGATTATTATGTGACGGGAGGAATTTCTTTTCTGGTCCAGTCTATTTGGAG
>NW_022196911.1:50576381-50587802 GCF_008632895.1 Mastomys coucha | reverse complement strand
TTTTGTTGAAGATATTTACTGGCCCATTACATTGGGAGTCTTCACTCTCTTCTATACCTATCATCCTTGGGTTTGGTCTTCTCATTGCGTCCTGGATTTCCTAGATGTTTTGGGTTAGGAACTTTTTGCCTTTTGCATTTTCTTTGACTGTTGTGTCACTGTTTTCTATGGTGTCTTCTACCCCTGAAATTCTCTCTTCTATCTCTTGTATTCTGTTGGTGATGCTTGCATCTATAACTCCTGATTTTTTTCCTAGGTTTTCTATTTCCAGGATTATCTCTCTTTTTGATTTCTTTATTGTTTCTATTTCCATTTTTAGATTCTGGATGGTTTTGTTTATTTCCTTCATCTGTTTGATTGTGTTTTCCTGTAGTTCTTTAAGGGATTTTTGTGTTTCCTCTTGAAGGGCTTCTAGCTGTTTACCTGGGTTCTCCTGTATTTCTTTGAGGGTGCTATTTATGTCTTTCTTAAAGTCCTGTATCATCATCATGAGAAGTGATTTTATCTCTGAATCTTGTTTTTCTGGTGTGATGGTGTGTCCAGGACTTGCTATGGTGGGAAAATTGGGTTCTGATGATGCCAAGTAACCCCGGTTTGTGTTGCTTATTTTCTTATGCTGGTTATCTCTAGTGCTACCTGCCCTTGCTAAATCTGACTGGAGCCTGTCCTTCCTGTGATCCTGGTTGTGTCAGAACTCCTCAGATTCAAGCTATCTCTGTGATCCTGTGATTCTAGGATCCTGTGATCCTGGGCTTGTTAGAGAGCCTGGGAGTGGAGCTTCCTCTTGGTGTTGTGGGACTGGCTGTGGAGTTTGCACCCAAGGTCTGCCCAGGACACTGGTGGCCCAGACAGACTGGAAAGAACCGGAGCTACTGGGCTGGCAGAGTTCCTGTGTGCCTAGTCCTGCTGGTCCCAGTTACTCCCAGTGTTGGGACAGATGTTGGGTCCTCCTCACCTCTAATCCTGGGTATGTTAGAGCACCTGGGGGTGGAGCCACCTTGAGCCAGGAACTTCAGGCTTCACCTGAAGCACTTGCTGCCTCCAGACAGGCTGAGTACCCTTTCCCATGTGTATCTGTGCAATGGAGCTACCCTGAGGCAGAGCACACACTCTCCAGGTCACCACAGTCCCAGATCACTTCATCACTCCCCTGTATTAATGTGACCTCATTCACAAAGGCTCTGCACTTGACCCAAGTATCAGACACCAAGGATAGTTAACCGGACCCACACTGTATGTGGAAGACCTTCCCTTGGCATCTATCTGGGTGTGGCTCACACGGGAGACCTTACACTGCCTCCGGGTTGCAGAAACCGCCCATGAGGAAGAAATCTAAACAGGCATAGGAGCTCCTGGTGGTGAGTGGTGAGGAGCTCCCTGTGGTCTGGATTTCATTCGGCCAACAATCTGGGCCAGGCTCCCCAACTCTCACTGTTTTTCCATGTTTTCAAACGCTGCCTCATTTGCTGGGCAGATGACATCCAGTCTTCCAAGTCCTGGCCTGCCTCATTAGAAGGATCATTAGGAAGCATCCGTGGGGCCCAGACTCAACAGGAGCTCAAGATCCCTCCAGTGGATTCCACAGTCTATGTCCCAGTTTCCTGTCCCATCCCCAAGCATCTCCCAGCAGATGAACAGGCACATCCTGCCACCTGCTGGTTGTAATAGGAGTAGCAAGCCTTTTCAATTCATTGCTTAGGCATTTCCTTTCTCCAGGATACAAAGGAGTCACTCACTGTCTATAGCTAGAGGGCACCAAACCTTCTTCCCTGCCAATGTGTACTAGATAAGAAGGAGAGCATAACTCTCCAAAAACAGCTAGGAAAACTAATGTGCTGTTTCCCATGCCTATAGAGCCCATTCTGTATAATGGGTGTTGTGGTGCTCCTGTTTGGCTATAGATGGATATGCACAAGACACTATCCATTTATTGACGTGTTCATTCCTTTTATCTATTTGGTTTTTGAAACATTCTTGTGTAACCTAGGCTGGCCTTGAACGTTGGGTGTATATGTGCACATGTATGTGCATGTGTATGCGCATGCACACACGTACATGCACATGTTCTCTAACAAGGCCCCTGTCTGCATGTACAGAAATATGGAGTTCAGAGGACACCTTGCAAGAATCTGACCTTTCCTTCTATTGTGTGGTTCCTGGGCATTGAACTCATGCATTGAGACTTAGCAGCAGGCAACTTTGTCCACTGAGCCATCTCATTAGCCGATACCTACTTTATTCTTTCTTAAATGTTTTTAAAGTTTATTCTTTTTTATTTATGTCTATGAGTATTTTGTCTATGTTTGTGTGTATGCCCAGTGCCTGAGGAGACCCAAAAGAGCACCAAATCCTCTAGAACTGGAATTGGAGACATTTGTGAGTCACTATGTGGGTGCTGGGAGCCAAACCCAGGTCCTCTACAAGGGCAGCCAGTGCTCTTAGCTGCTGGAGAAGCGTTTTCCAGGATAGCTTCTTCTTGGAGCATTCAGTGCTGCTCTCAGTTTTCTGTGCCTTAGTTCTGAGTTGAAGCTGCAGATGTGTACAGATCATTTACACTTCTGTGTGACCCATTACTACGCACTGATGCTGTGCTATGCTGTGTGGTGATAAAGGCCATACAAAAAGGAAAACAACCACTTCTGTTCTCCACCTCCTAACAGTAAGGGCATGTTTATGTTTAGGTGTCATAAGGTCCCAGGCCCCCTCTTGGGTCCTGGAAAGTCTTGGCTTCCCCCATTCCTCTGCTTGGCCCTGGTCTGAAGCCTCCAACACCTTCCTGGCCACAGGGAGTGCTTGTTCTGCCCATCTGCCCTAGTCATATGATTCACATTCTCTTTCTTCCACCATGAATTCTGGACCAGATGCGGTCATTGATCATAAAGTTCCCGATCATGGCCTGTGTGTCTAATGCAAGGTGCAAGCCCACTTAAACAAACCAATGGAATGAAAAGAAGAAAAATTTAAAAGGGGCTTAGGTAGGCTGGAGAGCTGGCTCAGGCATTAGAAGCACTTGTAGAGGACCCAGGACTTATAGAGAACTAATCTTGCAGAGAACCCAGGTTTGATTCTCAGCAACCACAAAGGTAGCCCACAACTGTCTGTAACTCCAGGTCTAGGATACCTGATACTTTTTTCTGGCCTCTGGAGGAACTACATGCACTTGGAACACAAACATATATGCAGAGAAAGCATCCATGCACAGAAAAGTAAATCAATCTAATAAAAAAAAAATTAAGGAGGCTCAGGCTGGTGAAGATTTCACTTATTGAAGGAATAATTTGACTAGGTTTTGTGCTCCTGCACCACAACCTCTGTTTGTATGTTCAGTGTTTGTTGCATGTAGGGGTTTGTGAGTTGGTTCCTTGCTGAGTTTGGGAAATAGGGCTTCATAAACTTCAAGCTGGCTTCCATCTGGTAGCTTTGCTCTCTGGGACTCTTGACCTTCTTGCTTCTACTTCCAAACACTGGAATGTCAGGTTGGGCCATGGCTGTTCTCATAGGGTTTACAACACAGAGGTCCTCAGCCTTCCTAATGCTGTGACCCTTTAATTCAGTTCCTCCTGTTGTGGTGACCTCCAACTGTAAACTTTTTTTTTTTGATGCTACTTCATAAATGTACTTAGCTACTATTATGAATAGTAATATAAATGTCTGTGTTTTCTGATGGTCTTAGGCAACCCCTGTGAAAGTGTCATTCAACAACTCCCAAAGGGGGTCTCGATCCACAGGTTGAGAACTGTTGCTCTAATAGGAGAGGTAATGTCAGCAAAGGAATTAGACCCCAGTGAGATCCAAGCTTTTCCTCTGGGGCACTCAGAGAGCACTCCACGTGGCAGCTACCCTGTCGTTGAGAGCTCAAGGAGGACAGCTAAGTGGGAGGCTGGGGCTCGGGTTTGAAAGCAGAGGTATAGAACAGAGGATAACTTGAATTGAACCAAAGAAGAAAGGTCCAACATCTTCAAACATAAGGAAACGTTTCAGGGTGACTGAAGAGTAGTGTCATAAAGAGAAAGGCATGAAGTAAGAGGGAACAGGTGGACACGCTCCAGGAAACCTGAGGCCTTCTATAGCAAAGGAAGAATTTAATTATCCTGAGGTGGTAGCTTCTAGAAAATTCTGATTAGAGCCAGGCATGGTAGCACACAGCCATAATCCCAGCATGTGGGACACTAAGGCAGAAAGACCGAGACGACCAGCTCAGCCAGATCATGGGAAGATTAGGGTATCGGCTCTTATACTGCATATCTTACACTCATTACTGCTGTCTTTCGGGGAATAAGCAAAGACAGAATCTTTCTCCTAGAAGCTCTCAGTGTCCGGGAGGGTAATGTGAGCTGGTGAACCTTGACAGCAACACACACTGAATTGGCAGCTCAGCCTAACCAAAATACTGGCCTTGGCCTGGGGATGCAGCTTAGCCACTAAAGCACTCATGGTTTAAGTGTTAGGACCAGAATCCTAGCAACCTCCTATGTGCCATAACCTGCCTGTGATCTCAATTCAAGGGAGGCAGACACCAGGGATACCTGGAGTAAGCTGACCAGTCAGACTAGTTGAACAGGTGAGCTCTGGGTTCAACTGAGATACCTTGTCTCGAGAAATAAAAATGAGGATCCAGGAAGATGCTTAACATCAACCTCTACCCTCTAAATATATACACATACACCCCCACATGCATACATGCACAGTATGAGCACGCACATGTGATACATACACATACACACACACACACACACATATACAAAAAAAAAAACAGACACACTGGCCCTTCAGTCCCATTGTGGAATGACAGGTGAAGGGTACTGACCAGGGCAAGCTAGAGCTGACTGGGAGAGGGAAGAACCATAGGATTGGGGCTCAAGCATTTTACAAAGGAGAAGTCCAGCAAAGCTGGCCAAGATGTAGATCACATGGGACATGGGCTGGGGCCAGAAAGGTAAGTTGGAGCCAAATGACCAAGAGCCTTTAACAAACCTATGGGAACTGGAAGACTGTTGGAGGTGATGGTGTGGGAACAAGAGGCAGGAAGAAGCCATGGCTTCCCTGGCTTGTAACATGGGAAAGCCAGGAGCTCTCTGTCCCTTCCCAGGCCATCAAGGGGTGGGGAAGTTGGGAAGGATGCAACAGAGGCAAAGCAGGGGATGTCTCCAAACCATCCTCTGAAACTCTAACCAAAACCCAGGCTATCCTTGAGTCATCCTACTCAATAAAACTTCCAAAGCTCAAAAAGCCTTGAAAAGAAACCTTAAAATAACTGTCAGGCTTGAAGAAGGAACTTACCTGTCTGACATCACAAGTCAGTAAATGACAAAGACCCACAAGCTGGCACGGGGCTCATGCCTCAGATGCTGTAACCATTCCCATCCCCTGGCTTGCATCTGTTTCAGCATGTGAGTGGCACCCCTCTATAAGGCTGAACTCCCCAGCCAGCCAGACTGCTTCCAGAAACTAGGGACACAAAGCCTGAGAGGCAAGGGAGGATCAGATGGCATGTCCTGGCCCCCCAGGGGAGTGCCTTGCAGGGAGGGTGCCCAGCCCTTGTCTTATTTTAAGTAGAGCCCCATGCTAAATCTGTTTCAGGATGATGAGGGTGGAGAAGGCCGTTTCAACTTCTCCGCCTACGGGATGGGCCCAGCCTGCCTGCAGGCCAAGGATGGCATCTCTGTCAAGGGTGCCAACAACAACAACACCACTAACCCCCCTCCTGCACCATCCAAGTCCCCGGAGGAGATGCGGAAACTCTTCATCCAGAGAGCCAAGAAGATCGACAAGATATCGCGCATCGGTTTCCCCATGGCCTTCCTCATCTTCAACATGTTCTACTGGATCATCTACAAGATCGTCCGGAGAGAGGATGTCCACAACAAGTGAAGGCTCTGGGGTGGGGTGGGGGGCTGGGAGAGGGTGGTGGGAGGAGCACAGAGGCTGGGAGCTGGGGGAGGAGGGAGAGAGGAAGAGCACACACCCATCTCCCTCCACCAAGTGCAATAGAAACCACAAGGGTGGATACTTCCAGGGTATGGCAATATTCATCTAGCCTCCAAGGGCATGAGGTGGGAGGGCCTTTTTGAATACAGCAACTAGGGACCATGAGGGGTGGGGTGGGGGTCAGGGAGGGGATTGGGAAATCACAGCTTTCAAAATTCAAGTCCATTGGGTTGAGGGGGGGTTCCTGTTTGGAGGTCAGTGCCGCCTGCCCCAGAACAGGAAAGCAGTGTAATATATAACATTTAACCATGCTTAACATTAATGCAAAACCCACAAGAACAAAAGATACGTCTCTTAAATCAGCCTAGTAACTGCTTAAACTTTTAAAGTCCCCAACGTGATGGACAATATTTCCCAGAGTAGAAATGGACACAATTAAGCTTGCTGTGTGGTATGTGCCCCCATCACGCCCTTACAAATGCCATGTCAATCTTTAAACTGACCCCCGTGGACACATGCCAAAAAAAAAAGCCATTCCGCCTCTGCTTTGAGAGGGTCACGTGACACAGACACAGGTCACAGAGATGGATAAAGGTGAACCACCAGCAGGAAGTCACTAAAGAAGAGGACCGTTGCAGAAGCCCGCGGATGGAGAATCCAGAAAATCCCACTGGGCACCAAGCTTGCTCCTCTTGCTTCTGCGCTTTAGCACTGGCCCAAACTCAGCGCCAGCCCTATGGCTATCGTGGTTTTCTCGTTCTCTTACCAATATGCAATCTTTTTTTATTTAAAAAAAAAGTAATAATCTCAAGAAATAATATGGGGAGAGACTGAGTGTAAACCCATGAACTTTTTTCCAAATGTCTATTTTTTTTTTTTTTTTTTTTTTTTTTTTTTTTTTTTTTTTGGAGAGTCTCTTTGAGACCGCAAGGAACTGTATTATATGGGAAAGGTGAGCAGAGCTGAAACCTGTCCCAAATGCCAGGCAGGAGTCAAGCTTGAAGACGTGAAAGGGTGAAAGCGATGGCACGCATGGGAAGAGACGGTGATATTTAGAAAGTCCACACATTATATTTTGACATTTCATATATCATAACATGGGAAGTTTGGGGGAATGACCCCATTATATTTTTATAAGTCTTTTTTTTTTTTTAAGATGCTTTGCACAGCTTTAATGTGTAGGAAAGTTAGACAAATATTTCTCTTTCCTTCTAACTCTGAAGTGCCAGAATGGTCCCAGACTAGCCAGGGCATTCCAGGGGAAAGCAATAGGGATGAGCTGAGTTGGGAGACGGGGTCCTGATGACAGAACTGGATATGCACAGAACCACCATGGCACAGAGCCTGAAGCGAGGCATTGCTGCTGCCGCCCTGCCTGCTGCGGCTAGTATGCTGGAGTACCACTTCTGTCCTAGCACTTTACTGTCTTGGCCTTGAGTCAGAGTTATAGGTAGGATAGAGATTGGTCAGTGACAATCAGTCTGGAGTTTTCTTTGTATCCTTCGAGCTAGGGAGCTCAGGGTCAGGATGGAAGAGTGGAATAAAGAAATGATGCCTACCTGCCCCTTCGTCCCTGCCCACCATGCACTTTGCCTGGGGAGTTTTTCTCCCTTCCTGATGGCAATCAAAGCTAATGCCTAGATGGGTCTAAAAGAGAAAGTCAAGACAAAGACCAAGGGATTTGTGTAAAGAAAATGCACCACGAAGCCAATGGAATGAGAATGAACTGTTGGTATTCCACCAGGTCCAAAGTCAGCTGGCCTCTGCCTTCCCTCCTCTTGGACTGTACAAACCAAAAAGATGCATGTTCTGCCTCTGGGTGAGAGGCATAGGACCTTTGTTTATGGGAAATCGTGGGCAGGGAGAGTCCTGTGAGAGGGTAACTCTCATCTGAGGTGGTCTTTTCCTGCCACAAAGATATTCAGAGCAGGAACAGTGAAGATGGCTTTGAAAAGCCAGGGTTCAGGATGAAGATGCCAATGTGTGTAGCTGCAAGCATCTTCCTCAGCACAAGAGAAGGACTCTTGCCATTCCGGCTCTATGCATCTTAGGAGAGGACATAATCAATCAGTCCTTTCCAGTGGCACTTTAGTCTCTTTATTTAGGTAATAAATATTTGTAATAGAAAGTAGTCAATGAAGGCCTCTTCTTACTATACTTAGACTGAGTCAAGTCTAGGTGAATGGGCAACCACAGGAGGCACCTGGAGCCATCAGAATCTGTGCTGAGTCATGTCTCTCACTCACACTAAACCATTCAGCACTTTCCAAAGTGGCCTCCATTGAGAGCATCTGGAATCACCCTGAGACAGAGAAATCAATGCAACATTTGCTCAATCTCAGCTGGGCTCCTAGGCCCCCATGTCACCATTTTGGAATGGCCCATTGTGAGCTACCTGGCCAAGGTGACAAGTCCAGCAAGCAATGGATTCAAATCTTTGAGAAGTGTCGCTGAAGTCTTTCAGACTATACACCAAGAAAAACCCTAAATCAGCCTGGAGTTGATACACAAAACGGTGTTGGGTAAATGTCCAAGCTTTGGTCTCTCTGAATGCACCATGGAGAGAATGGGACTGTCTCTATCTGATCTCTCCCCAGCTCTACCTGCTATGAATCTATGCTTACACTGAAGAACTTAGCACAACTGGAAGCTTACCACCCTTTCAATTTCTCAGGGTTCCGTGCAAGCATGTAGATTTATGTACAGGTGCACTAGCCCACACCGTTCCTGTTGCTTCTCTTCCTTAGAAAAATTACAAATTTGCTTTTCCTCTTGTACCACTTTTAATAAAGACCCCAAAAGAGAGGAAGAAAGACAAGAGGGTTGGAAGAGTAAGGAAGGAGAGAGGGAGGAAGGGAGAAGGGAAAGAGAGAAGAGGGAGGAAGGAATTTGAACTATATAATTTAGGCCAAAGGTTCTGGGTGACCCCAATGAACAGGGATAGGCTTTCTTAATGTCCCCTTTAGGTTGAGCACAAAATCTGTGGCCTGGGATTACAGACATAAGACGGGCAGTTCCGTGTGTGGGAAATATGTCATCCGTCTATAACAAGAATGACTTACTGGTTTTTGAGCCCCTTCCCACACAGACTGGTGCTCATGCATACTCTGAGACTTGGAAAGGGGCACGGAGGAGTGGATGACTTCAATACAAGTCTGAAGCTGAAGCTTGTCCCAGGACCCAGGTGGGCACACCAACTGCTTCTCACCCTGTGGGCTTGCAGGATCCCACTGATTTCAAAGAGAAATGGCTCCATTTTGCCCTCT
Organism: Mastomys coucha; assembly: GCF_008632895.1. Taxonomy (NCBI): domain Eukaryota; kingdom Metazoa; phylum Chordata; class Mammalia; order Rodentia; family Muridae; genus Mastomys; species Mastomys coucha. The sequence continues at coordinate 50,578,608 of NW_022196911.1, read as the reverse complement.
GCTGAAATTTCCTAGCACCTGCAAATCTTTTCTTGGCAAAGGCTCCAGTGGAGAATGTGGTGTGTGTGTGTGTGTGTGTGTGTGTGTGTGTGTGTGTGTGTGTGTGTTAAAGAGATATTTCTATTAACTCTAGAAAAAAGAGGAAAGTTAATCAGTTCAGCCCTACTATTTACTCTTCTAAATTATTAATAAGTAGTGAAGTAACTCCTTTCTGATGTGCACCGATATTTCCCATAGTGGTTTTTTTTTTTCATACCTGGGAGACAAATAAACAAGAGGGTTGGTTCAATTCCTCCAACATGTGCATCTTGACAATCATCATAAAAAGAAGTGGTGTCTTGCGAGGCACCATGATGTTAGATCACAGGGCAGGAATGGCACTCCAGTTAAGATGGTACTGCCACTGATAATTGTCTCCTGTGAAAATTAGATTACTTACTTAATTGCAGCATGCTGAACCCAAAGTGGGTAATCACAACCCTCACAACAACTGCACCCTCTGGAGAAGCTGACAAGCAGGATGCATCTTCTTCAGGGCTCTGAGAGTCACAGACATTTCCCAGCCAGGATGTAAACCCAGTCCAGCGCAATGAACACCACACTAAAAACTATGGATATCCATTTCAGAAACATTTTCAACCCTTTCTACCCACTCTCCACCATTAACTCTGCCCAGGCAGGCAATGTGTGGCTCCCTTGGAATGTTTCTTGGCTTGATAAGTGCCCAATAAGTCTGTGAATGGGTGAACCTATTTCTACCCATTGAATCAAGCAGACCAAAATGTCTCCACCCAAACAATCAGGAAGCGCATCCTTTAAATAGAATGTGGATTCTGTTTTCCTACTTTAAAAGTTTGAAGCAAAAGCCTTCTTATTTTCCTCTATTTCTATGAAATCAGTAACAAGAATCTATGACAAGAGAGGAATGCGTGTGCCTTGCTTTAATGGCTCAACCATGAGACCCGTCTGCCCAAGAAAAACATACATCCTGGCAAGAGTCTGGTCTGCTGAACTCTGACATCCCAGTGACAGAGAGGACAACCTTGAGTAGGTCATGGCGGGGTTGGGGGGAGCCTCTGTTGGAAGAGTGCTTGCCTGGTGCAGGGTTAATGAACAGAAAGACAGACAAGGGGATGCATGACTGACAACAGGGTAGGCTTTTACTAAGGAGAAACGCCTTCAAAGGGGGAGTCTAGTGTAGGAGGCTGCATACTTAACAGGGCAGTGAAAGGGAAGGAGGTCCACCCTTCACCCTATGGAAGCTCTCTAAATCCATGGTTTTCCTAAGCAGTAGGACTCCAAAGCCCAGAGTTCCTTTAGCATCCAGTGAACATGCAGAGCCCAAAGTATACAATAAAAAAACATGGGAGCCAAAAATAAGTAGCCCAGAGTGTATCCAGGCCTGGTCCCACAGAAAATGGGCAACTGTGTTTTGAGACTGGCTGGTGTCCATTTACCTCTTCCATGTATATAGGGTTTTTTTTTTTAATTATTTATTTATTTTTATTTCATGTGCACTGATGTTTTGCCTGCACGCATGTGTCTGATCCTTTGGAACTGGAGTTACAGATGGTTCTGAGTCACCATGTGGGTGCTGGGAATTGAACCTGGGTCCTCTGGAAGACCAGCCAGTGTTCTTAACCACTGAGCTACCCTCTCTAGCCTCAGGTATGTGTGATCTTTTTTAAACATTCAGCAAATTATTTCACCTTCCGTGATCTTGCAGGAACCCTAACTTCCCAAATTGTTGGTGAGCATAAATTTGAGGAAATAAAATAATCAATGTTTTTGCTATTGAAAGTAGATGATAGACTGGATAATGCGCTAAAATGAATCTGTTAGCTACAGATCAAAAGCGCAGATCTTTTTGTCTAAGTATACCCCAGTATATGAATGTTCAACATCCTAGCTACCTCTCAAATGCTGGTGAACTCCATCTTTTACAAGAGAACAAAGATCTTGATCAAAAGCCGATGTTCACCCTTTCTTGTCTCAAAATGCAGTCCTAAACACTATAAATCCATTAACCCATCTTCAAGGCTAATAATATGCTAATGCAGCTTGATACACAGGGGCCTAGGCTGAGCTGAGGTCACTGTGGGGCTACTGAAGTTTGGAGAGCAAGAGAAGAGCGTTAGAGGGCTGGTGAGAATCTGGGAACTGCTGGCACTTGGAGGTTACAGACAATGCTCCTTACTTGTGATTCTGAAGAGCGGGGGGGGGGGGG
>NW_022196911.1:50524697-50576318 GCF_008632895.1 Mastomys coucha | reverse complement strand
GGGGACCCTCAGGAATGTTGGGGCTTGGCTGGAGTAAAGGGTTAGGACAAAACTACCATTCCTGAGGCCTTTCAAATTCTAGACTTCCTTTTACATCCACCCAGGAGGAAGAACAACGAAAGGTGCAGGAGCCAAAGATAAGCATCGTCTTCTCTAAGGGCTGAATTTGAAATTGAGCAGGGTGAGACGAGGTGCTGCTGTGAATAATTCAGGCAGAGATGCACTAACAATAGGCAGTGATGGTGCTGAGAGCATCTCGGGGACAACTCAGGGGTTCTGAGCACAGCACTGAGCTCAAGTGCTGAAGACTACGTCCATGTCAACCATTTGCTATTGGATGGTCTCATCCACCTGTTAAGTGGTTAAATGGTTTATCTCCAGCTACCGGTGTTTGGGGTGGGGGGTGGGGGAGTCTTCAGATAAGAACTGACGAGGACTGAAATACTGACCAATGGTCCAGTAAAGAAGGGATGTCCGGTAACTCTTCACTTTCACCCCAGATCTAGAAATGGCAGAGGGAAAGGGATTACAAAAGAAAGCAAGTAGACAGTCAGCTCACCCTCACAAGAAACAAGAACCCTAAAAGCTGGATAGATGCAGCCTCAGCTGTGGCTCTTCAGCTGCACCCCAAAGCCAGGGTGTTGACAAAACAGTCCCAAAAACCATATACACAGGAACATGTTAGCTTCTGTCCTGAGAGCCCCCAGATCACCCCTTCTGTGTAGTAAGGACAGTTTCATTCTGACTGGATTCTAGTGAAGGCCAAGTCTGGCTCAGTGAACCTCCAAAGGAAAAATACATACTTGCCTTTGAAGGTTTCAGTCTGGACAAAGCAACTTGGCCTTAGTGGGCCAGAGAATTCTCTAATATTGGCGTATGCCCCAACCAAAACTAAATTTTAACCACATATGACATTATAAGCAGAAGTATTCTCAATTTCCCTATGACTTTCTTTTTACCTTCCCTACATGTGCTATGCTAAGTCTGAAAGTGGTTTACTATGAAAGCTGAGCACCCAAGTAAAACAGCAATTGGAGCTCTGAAATAGTCACTAGCATGGGCAATGGAGGATGCCACAGAGAGGGGAAGACAGAGACCATGGTGTGTTGGAAGCCCAAGCTGAGCAGTCACGGAAGGAACAGGTGAGGTTCTGACAGATTAGACGGGGCAGTATAGAGCAGACCGAGCAAGAGCTGAGATCTGGAGGTAAAATGAAGGGGCTCCTGTAAGCATTGCTCGTTCTCTCAGGTGAAAGATAACAAGTGGGAGCCAGGCTGGGAGAGCTGGTCTGTGCCTATCGGGCCCACTTACAGGACATACCGCAGATCAGGTCTCACCAGAAGTTTGGCCAAAAAGAGCAAGTCACTTCTCTCCTTTCTGACTTCCAATGCCCCCTCCCCCCAAGTCTGCTCAGCATCTTCTGCACTGCTCATGGGAGAACCCACTTTTCCTTGATCTTAAAAGCATATAAAGCAGTCACTGGCAACTCACATCGATTCATCCGGTTAAGTGCTGAGAGTTTAGGAGCATACGATTCGGGCTCCTTTACTCATGTCGTGGTGTGTGAGATGTGTGTGTGAGATATGTGTGTACGTGCGTGTGTGTGTGTGTGTGTAAAGAGGTGAGAGGTAGCTGTATCCAGCTTTTACACAGGTCTGGGGACCGAAACAGGGGCCCTCAGGCTTCTGCAGCAAGCACTTTACTGACCGAGCCCTGAAAATTGTGATTCTGCAAAGAGCACGTCATGAACAATGACTGGGAAGGTTCTTCCTGGAGCAGTCAGCTGATGGAGCGCATGATGCAGACAGTAAAGACCTGGGCTTCTTTCTGGTTTCCCCCTATGATGCTGGAGATTAAAACAACGACCCTTGGCATGCAAGGCTACCACCGAACCGTATCGGTTCGGTAGAATGAAGGCATTTCTCTAGCCGAATTTGTTTCCAGACGTCACCTTGTTGTTGATCTAACTGAAAGGAAGACCCGGAGGAAAAGTCTAGGATGTTGTTTTCATTCTTAGCAAAACCACTCCCCAACCTAAAGACAATTTATTCCAGGCACAAAATCAAAAGAAAAAAAAAAAACCAGCATGGAGGAAAAGACAGACAGGAGCCAGAGGCTGCCACACCACACAGGTGCGCATGCGCATGCGCAAGGGGCAGATTTCCCCCACCCTCAACCCCTTCTGGAACTCGCCTTCCTTCCCGTGGCAAGTTTAGGAGGGGTATTTTGACAGAGTGGTTCATAGTATCTCCGTTCATGAAAGATGGTTCCCAAGTCTTAACTTGAAAGTAGATCAGGGAGGGCTTCACATAAGCTGCTAGACACGTTAACGTTCTCCATGTTAGATGCATCTCTACCTCACGTTAAAAGACACCGCACCCTCAGCACGCCAGTTTAGCCAGACCGGCATCAATGAAGCTGAATGAAGTGTTGGATGAGATATATTGTACAGCATTTCAGACCAATCTAATTTCATGTCATAACGATTTCATCTTCTGACACTGGAGCCATGATATCACCACTAACAAGTTAAAATGAGACAAATGAACTGGACTCTGAGGGGGCTCATCTCACTTCTTTCTCCCCCTGAACTCTACATACAATACCTACTACGTGCTGACATGCATACTCACAACAAAGGAGTAAGGCTCATGTCCTCTTTTCCTTTAGGTAAACAGGCACAGCAGAGGCCTCAGTGACCTCAAAGAAAATTTGAAAAACTGGGCAAAACTGCCTTCAGTTGCCATAGGCTTGGAATAGACAGAGTGAATCCCAAAATGACCAAGACAGCCAGTGGTGTGGTACAGGCCTGTAAGCCCAGCACATGGAGACTGAGGCAGAAAGATCTAACCCCAAGCTACATAGTGAGTTCCAGACCAGCCTGAGCTGAATAGTGGGAATCCTGTCTCAAAAACCAAGTGGTCAAAACAAAATATTTTGAGGCCCTCTTGTTATTGTCAGGATAAACGTCATTATATCCCTGTTGGGATCCATGCAAGTACTTAACTGTGCTATTCAAAGAGGATAGCATTAATAAAAATGAAGTGACTCTTCAAACAAGTCATAGGGCTCCCGAACCAGATCAGACTGGCTTTCAATATATGCCCGGGTGGTCAAGAGCAGTGCTGGGTTTGCCTTGTTCATCTCAGACTTGGTCCGTTCCCGCTCCTCATCTGGACTACAGATGCATCCCCTAACTTGAGATAGGCTATTGTCTACCAAGGGGACTTCCAGTGGACATGGGAGTTACCTCTAAAGGACACACCTTTTATCATCACTAGTTCGTTCACTAGGTATTTGCACAGAGCTAACCTGTCTTAAAAGTTCCCTGGCTTGGGTTTTTAAGACAGAACAAACCCCAGATGAATCTTTGGGTAACTTTACATTTCCTTTTTCCCTCCCCCACAAAAGCTAGGTTCTAACTGAAATGTGTCACAATGCTCAAGGGAGAAATGTCAGCCCCTTACAGCAGTCAACGCTGACTCCCCAGACATTGCAACCCTAGAACAGAAAGGCATCGTGCCATCCTTCCGATCACAGTGCCAGTGTAGGTGTTAGAGGTAAGATACCCTATACTAAGTCCAAAGCATACAAGAGCTGCGCTAGGCTAGGTACTGTGGGCGGAGCTAGAAAGGGCTTGATTACCCATGATGGGAGAGGTTTCCACAAGCCACATAGACAAAGCAGATTGAAGAGTAGCAGTGGGGGTTGGGGGGCAGCTCTAACTAATTGATCTGGAAATTTGGGTCCAAATAACTCTCACGGAAGTTCCTCATCCTTTCCCAGAAGAGAATGTGACCGTGTGTGTTTTCTATGGAAACTTCTTTGTATATATGTATAAACTAGGTATGGCCTTAAAGCTGCAGTTAAGGATCTGTCTGGCTCCCACCTTAAGCAGCGTGCTAAGCAACCGCTTCCTTAAAGTAATATTTTTACCTCTCATTGGACATTCAACCTTGAAGAAGCAATTCCCTCTGGCCCCTTCTCTTTTTTTTTTTTTTTTTTTTTTTTTTTTTTTTGCATGAATTCATTAAAGTTATGACAGGGTTTGTTTTGTTATTTTTGCTTTGTTTTGGTTTTGGCTTGTAAAAAAAAATCTATTTCTGCAGTTTGAAGATGGAATGTAAGATTTCTGTGCTGTATATAGAAATATATTTATTGAACCATCCATAGACACATATCCATGCCAATTCTAATAGAAAAAAATTAAAGTTTTTCTGAAATTTTCTGTGGTTAACTCCTAATTGTTAGACTTCACCAATTTTGTGAGAACTTCTGAGATCCTACAGGTAGCCCAGAGAAAAGTCTATGTGCAACCTGAGAAGCATTTCACTTGAAGAACTTCACATTGAAAAAAGAGAATTCATTTGTTCAGCCATGAACATTTATTGGTAGGTACCATTGTAGGTTAACACAGGCGACTCACTCATAGCCCCTGCCACAGGGAGCTTACAGTCTATGGGACTGATGAGAGAAAACAGAGTTGGGGATACAAGGCCAGAGTTGTTTTGAAAAGATTAATCTAAAGATGAAGCAAAGACCAGTGAGATCCTGGAGGTGGGAGGAGTGAACTGGGAAGTCTGTTGAGGTAGTATGATGGGATTTAACTGAATCCTGGATACAGGGAGGAAGTAAGGAAAGTAACCACTCTTTTCTAGCAGGGTGTAGCTTGAGTACTGAGCTTGTGAGAAATCAGTTGTTCTACAGGGATAATGCCTAAAATGGACTAGGGACAAGCAGGGAGAAAATCTTAGACCAGGGACTTCCTCCTCACACGTGCCCTACCTCCCAAGAATTTCCTGTACTGAAACGTCACACGATCTGAAATTGATGGAAGGCTACCCCCAGTTACAACCTAACCCAGTGGTAATTCCAACTCCAGGCTGAACCATGAGAGAGGCAGAGTCCTCTAGGAAGACCCTACTTATGACTAGAATTGGAACAGAGCTACAGACAGACAAACAAAATGAAAGGGGGGTGAATCTGTTCACTTACAGTGCCCAAGAGGGACGGGTCTTGACAAGACCTGGCATGAGAGAGAGGTGGGGCACACAGGCACATGTGCAAGGAGGAGAAGGCACGTGAAGCTAAGGTCTCAGAACACCAGGGAGTATCATGGGGACTCGTCATCCCACAAGTGCGAGTCAAATAAAAAGAAACAGTGGGTTCTTAGTACATACATGGCACATACATAGCCTGGCAACAGGGCATGCTTCCACCCAAAACACTGCCCCTGGGGCAAAAACACCAACCTACAGAATACAGAATGCCAAAGGACCTCAGAGAAAGTGGCAGTTTTAGGTATTAAAACATCACATTAGCAGCCAAGCAGTGTTGGTGCATGCCTTCAATCCCAAAAGGCAGAAACAGGTGGACCTCTGAGACCAAAGCCAGCCTTGTCTACAGAGCGGGTTCCAGGACACACAGAAACCCTGTCTCTGGAAATTGTTTTTCTGTAAAGTGAGGACCTGAATTCAGTCTGTAAAGCACACATAGTATCACACGGAGGCAGGTGGGTGGGTTCCTGGAGCTCACTGACTTAATCAGAGTAACAGGTGAGAAGCCTTATTTAAAAGAACAAGGTAAAGACTAGTGTAGTGGTACACACCTTAAATACCAACATTTGGCAGGCAGAGGAAGGCCAATCTCTGTGAATTAAGAGGAGGTTAAGCTATGTTGCAAGTTCCAGAACAGCTAGAAATACACAGTGAGATGTCTCAAAAAACAAAAACAAGCAAAAACCATGGTGGACAGCTCCTGTGGATCGCTCACGGCTTCCACAGACACACAGAACCACCTGTCCCCTTTCCCACACCTCATAAAACGCAGCTTGCTGAGACAGTAAATGCACCCCCTAAAGGTGGGTGAGGAGCAGCTCTGTAGAGGGCAAATAATGAGCTCACTTAGCAGGGGCACTACTGTGTTCTGAATGCCAACCCAACTGGGGTCTGCGAGGTGGCAATTCCACCCTAGGCACTTGGCAATGGGCTCCTGGCTCAATACTGTAGGTACTGCCCAAAGCCCTGCCTGCTCCTGGAAGCACTACTCAACTGCTTCCCACCATCTCTTCCCCTTATTATTGTGCCATAATCCAAGGCAGACATGAAAACTGGGCTCACTTGTATCGTTCTTGAGTCAGGCTTTGCTTTGTAATGGAGGCTGGCTTTGGACTCATAGTCCTCCCACCTTGGTCTCCTGAGCACCAGGATTAAGCATGTGCCACAGCCCTTATTTCAACCCTCCAATTCCCATTGTTCCAAAGCAGCAGCTGAACTTGCCTCATTATGAGGAATACCACCTCATAATGAAAGCAGATAAAAGCTTTGGTTAGGATTTACTTACTTCCAACAGGTCTGACAACAGAGACTCATGCCTAAGAGTATCTTGCTGCTCTTCCAGGACATAAGTTCAATTTCCAGCACCTACGTAGGAGGGCTCACTCACCTGTAACTCCAGCTCCAAGAGGCCATAGGCATCCTCAGGCACCTACATGTGGCCAACACTCACCCAAACATGTACACATAGAAAACAAAAACTCGGCCGGGCAGTGGTGGCGCACACCTTTAATCCCAGCACTTGGGAGGCAGAGGCAGGCAGATTTCTGAGTTCAAGGCCAGTCTGGTCTACAGAGGGAGTTCCAGGACAGCCAGGGCTACTCAGAGAAACCCAGTCTCGAAAAAACAAAAACAAAAACAAAAAAACAAGCAACAAAAAACCCCCCAAAACTCACGTGGCTAAAATACTCATCACAGGTTCTAGGTCTTAAAACTATCTACTGAGTCTTCCCTACAAATCAAATCTTAATTTGACATGAGAAGGCTAATGGTCAGCCACTTCTGGAAAAGCCTGTACTTACTAGGTGACCATGAACACCTCTTAAGCTCCAAGGTTTAGGTTTGACATGGTGTCACTGACATCCAGATTCTCAGCAGTGCAAAATGTGCTGCCAAGCTCAGGCCCGCGCCCTAACAAAGTACACTGCTGCTAGGAAGCAGGGCTGAAGCAGCTGCCTAACCAGTCACAAACAATAGGGGTGTACTGCTTGCTACATCCCTTTATACACACACACACACACACACACACACGCACACACACACACACGCACGCGCGCACGCACGCACGCGCGCACGCACGCACGCGCGCGCACACAGAAAGACACAGCGCTACACTGCTACCCATCCATCTGAGGTAAAAGAGAATGGGCCTTTCATATGCCAACCCACCCATAGGTGGATCAATATATTTCTCAGATCAATCTAATGCTGTTGTTACCCTTGGTCTCCAGAGAATGAGGGGCAATGCCATACTCCTCCCATGACACCTCCTCACCTTGCACTGCAAATATTAACCACTTCATCAGGTTAATAATAAATATTCCTGACTAGGAAAAAATTCTCAATGCATGACTTAGTACCCAATTGTGAAAATCATTTTCAGATTTACCAGAGTTACTGAAACTTTGAGAATATCACATGGGCCAGACTGGGCTTTGAACTTGAGATCTTCCTGTGCCTGAGACCTCTAGCATCTGAGACCAGCAGGCCTGTGCCATCGGATACTACTTGGGACTTTTCTCAGAAGAAAGGTGGGGTATGTCTTTGTTGCCCTTTCACCTTGCTTTTTGACAGTCACACTACGCAACCTTGGTGGGACTGGAACTTGCTTCACAGACCAAGTTAGCCCACAGAACCACACACATGCTTTTGCCTCCCGAGTGCTGGGATTATCCTCATGAACCAAGCCTGGCTCAGTTGTCTTTCTTGTCATCATAAGCTTTACTACATGCAGCATTATCGCTGCCTGAAACAAATGAAGTGCTTAAACTGACCCCAAAACAGTCATGTGACTTGGTTACCTCAGTTCACAAGCAGATCTGGGAGGTACTGAGACAAAATCTGACAACCACACACCGTTTTCATCCCAACTACCCTTTCTGACAACAAAACCAGAACACATCTGTGACAGTTCGAAAGTCAGAGAGCTAAGGAGATGGCTGAGGCTAGAGCCCTTTGTGCAAGAATGAAGACCTGACTAATGCCCAGAAGCCACAGGAAGCCAGACATGGCAGCACAGCACAGCACAGCACACGCGCTCGCAACATTAGGAAAAGTTAAATTTGACACTCTGGTTGTCTACAGACTAATAATGACTTGTCCACAGAGGCTTGTGTGGACAAAACCATCAACCCATGTCATACACAGCACTCAACACACAATACTGGGAAGTGAGTTTTAGCAGTCTACATTGCCAGATGAAGTTTTCATCCAGAAATATTTTAATAAAAATTGGCCTTTTTCCAAGAAACACCCACTGCATGTCCATCAGTAAAAGAGAACCGTAACAAAATAGAAAATTTACCATATGGCTATGATTTAAAGAAAAAACTGCAGAGCCTGGAGCACATTAGCCAAGTCCGATATTCAACCAAATTTTCTTATGGCCCACCAGGAACCCAACAGACAGCAGAGTAGAGCATGGCGCAGACCACTGGGGTCCCAGGCCTCACAGAAGCACCTCCATAAGCATCCCAGTCTGGGGCGTGATTTTAGGGTAAGGCAGAACAATGTTAACACACACGTACACGGGATCAAAAAAAGTCTATAGTTCCCCCACATACTCTGAATCTGAAAACAAATCTAGAATCTTTATTACTTTTCTTTAAACAATTGCCAGGACCGGAATCAAAGATAAATAGAAGGCACAGTTTTGCTTGGTTTTGTTATCAGATTTGGGGGATTGTTTTCTTGTGGGAATTTTTTGTCCTTTTTTCTTTTTTTTTCTTTTTTTTACAAATACAAATAAAACATGAAAAACTCTACCTCAAAAAAAAAAAAACTAACAGTTCAACAAAAGTCCTTAGCTGTGTTCTAGACATTGACAGGCTACATCACAATTTAAAAATCCAATGGTAAAAATGGAGGTTTAGAATTGTTTGGTAATCACATGTCAAAAGAATAGAGTTCTGGAAACACCTTTTATTCAGTTAGCCACACCAGCAGGGACCCAGTGGCAGTTGCCAAAGGCAATTTTTCCACACCAGAAAGGAGTCGTGACTTGATTTTTCCTGCTTCCAAAATGTTTATCAAATCCTGTGTCTCCCCACAAATGAAATATCCGTTGTCAGTGAAACCGAGACACGCTCCTCTGGGGAATGGCTGTGAAAGTCCAGTCTGTGTATGCAGCGTGAGCGGGAAGGTCCGTCTTCCTCTTCTCCTTTACAAATCTATTCCTCCTAAAGTATCATTCCGGAGAACTGGGAATGGAGGACTAAGGGGTCAAGGGAGGAAAGGGCTTGGGGAGCACACACCATGAACACAAGCGAAATTAAAATTGTACAAACTCAAGCAGTTTATAATAGACTACTCCGAGACACCAAAGGCTGGTTGAAGGAATTCACCATTCTGCAGGAGCCGGGGCTGTGTGCTGTGTGGAGATCTGAGCCAAGCAATTCACTGCCTTGGAGTTGTAATCCCCCTGCCCACGCCAAAGCCTGGTTTCTGCACCATGCCTCCGCGGGGAGGGCCTCTCATCCCACCACTCGGCCCACCACGGGGGCCTCCAGGTCCCCGAAGGCGGTTATCCCTGCGGTCGCCTTCTCTGGCAGCTCGAGTCTTCTTCTCTTCCACATTCAGGCGGACAGCGCCTCGGAACATGATGGGCTGTGTGAGGACCAAGGAAAGCAAATCAGCTCTTGACCAGAACTATCAAAAGTGAGCAAAGCCACCCTACTGAGCAAGCGGCTTTCAACCAACTAGTTCTCACAAAACGTGTTGAGCTCATAAAACATCTTTCTGTGTTACTGGTGCATGAAGATGTGAACTGTGCAAGAAGGTGCAAGAAGTAGAAAAGCGCCAATTTAAACAGCCCTGAAGCATGAGTACCATTGTACTAATAACTAAAGCAAACTTCAGTAAACACCATGGTAAAGACGCCTCCACAGCTTTGAGAATAAAACCTTTTCAAAAATACTGGTACCTCTCAAGTAAAAACACCATGAAACTGACTTAAATAAATTTTCTAGAGCCCTGCAATTTAGGGATGAGAAAGTAGTGTGTGATCACACAGTACCACTCAGCAAGCCAGTGCTGAAACCCCACCCCACACACAGACACACAGACTGAAGGAGTGCAGCACAGTGAGATGGAGAAAGGGCAGAAGGCACCTGAACCATCTGTCTCCTGCAAGCACAACTTCTGGGAGGTGAGCCTGAACAGCCAGAAGCCTTGGAGTTATCAAACTAGGTAACTCCACTTCCAAGGCATGTTTCCCACTCTTCTCACCCCTAAAGGCACTGCACACACCTGGCACACACAAACATGCAAGCAAAAACCACAGACATAACACACACACACAACAAATTTGCTTACCCTATTATTAAGGACCTTCTGAACGGGTTCAGAATCATCAAACACAACAAAACCAAAATTGGGTAACTTCCCACCACTGTTGATGCGCAGCTCCACCACATTCCCATAATCTGCAAGAGTAAAACACTCATAACTTCTCTGCAGACACCCAGCTTACACAGCATGCAGCTTAGATCAAACAAAGATGAGCTATGAACTTAAATGCAGTTGATTGCTAAAATGTCATATTAAAATGCAAAATAGAGTTCAAATGCCCCTTAGATGAATACTTATAACTGAGATCATAAGTTCTTAAAGCTATGGAGTTTTTGAATATCAGAGCTTAAAGACATAATCCAAGTCGACAACGCATTGTATCTCAAATGTTCCTTGTATTCCACTGTAAAGGAATTTCATAACACTGTAGTGTGCCTACAACTCACAACACTGAGGTCAAGGTGGAATTTTTCACTTGGTGTCACAATCAAGGGAAGTACCAGTTATGACACTTGTTATTTTAGAGCGAACACTCAGCCCAAAACTCACTGTTTGTGCCTCGGACTAAACAGACCACTAAGACCTGATGCTATACCTGTGCCTCCACTAGGTGGCACTGCCTAAGAACTCATTCATGGCCACGCTGAGAATTGGCACCTACTTTGGAAAAAATCCTTCAGTTCCGACTTGTCAACCTCATGTGGCAGGTTCCCAATGAAGAGCTGGTGACTGTCAGGGTGCCTCACCATCCTTCGAGGTTCCACATCTCCTGGTTCACCAGCCTCACGGACTGAAGAGACAAAACAGACTCTCAAGGACTCTTCATAAACAAGTTTCCCTCTGCCCAAAACCAGCTCGTTCTATTGCCCTAGCCAGGCCCGAAAGTGAGTTCTTATCTCACCCCAAGCTAGAAGTCACCAGAGCTCTTACTTGGCCGAGGTCCTCTCTGAGGAGGGATATTGATCCGCTGCTCTCGAACTCTTTGATCTCTCTGAGGCCTTTGTGGTGGAAGCTGAGAGTCAGGTTTAGATTCTGGACGGGGCTAAAAAGGGTTACAGATCAACCTTTGTGAGAAGCCAAAGTAGTTTATCTGATCTTAATTTTCTTTTAAAAAATTTCAACTTACATTGTATGTGTGTGTATGAGAGAGAAGGCCCTGTGCATGCAAAACACAGACACACAAATAGGTGCCTTATGTCCAGCTCAGGTGCCTTTGGCACCCTGGGCCACCTCACCAGCTCTGTCATTTGCTTTTCATTTTCCTTTTTTATCCCACATGTCTAAGTGTTTTGCTTGCATGCATCTGTGCATTTTGACAGGAGGCCAGAAGAGGGCATTGGATCCCCTGGAACTGGAGCTATAGATGGTTGTGAACCACCATGTCGGTGCTGGCAATTGAACCCAAATTCTCTTCAAAAACAGGAAAAGTTTGGGGCTGGCGAGATGGCTCAGCGGGTAAGAGCACACTGACTGCTCTTCCGAAGGTTCTGAGTTCGCAACCCAGCAACCACATGGTGGCTCACAACCACCAGTAACAAGATCTGACGCCCTCTTCTGATGCGTCTGAAGACAGCTACAGTGAATTACACAGGAGCCAGCAGGGCTGGAGCAAGCAAGGCCGCAGAGGTCTTAAGTTCAATTCCCAGCAGCCACATACATGATAACTCTCGGCCATCTGTACAGCTATAAATAAAATAAATATATTTAAAAAAAAAAAACAGGAAAAGTTCTTTTGTAACCATTGAGCCATTCATCCAACCATGTTCCCTGCATACTTTTTAACTTAAATGTTTATATTATATATATCTATGTATAACTTAATATACATATATAACTTAAATGTGTGTAAGGCAGGAGAGATGGTTCAAAGTTAAGAGCACTGGTAGGTCTTTCTAAGGATCCAGTTCAAGTCCCAGCACCCCTGGAAGTGGCAGGGATTATCTATGCCCTTTTCTGGCCTCAAGGACACCAGGCAGACACATGATGCAAACAAACTTGCAGGCAAAATATCCATAACCATCCAATAAAAAAATAAATGTTTAAAAAGTATGTGTTCCCATGAGTCTCTGTGCACTCAAACATGCATTCCCTCTGAAGGCAGAAGAGGATATGAGATCCCCTAGGACTGGAGTTTCAGACAGTTATAAGCCATCATGTGACACTGGGAATTGAACCCAGTTCTCTGCAAGGGCAGTAAATGCTCCTAGGAGGCGACTATCCCTCCCTCCTCTTGTCAATTTTCTTAAATGAAACTGTTAACTTAGAAAACAGCAATTCTGGCTCCAAAGAAGCTCGGCACCTCCAAGGTTTACTGGCCAGTCAACCTCACCTAACCTGAGAACTCCAGGTCAACAGAGACCTTGTCTCAAAAAAGTACACCACGTTCATAGAGAGAAAGCTTCACACACATTAAAAAGACCCTGCTTTCTAGTAGGTGCTACTCTAACTACTGTGAAGTTCACCACACTGCAGTCCTGAACCAGGGAAACTCCTTCTATCCTCTCCCTAAATACCAGGCTCCCTTCCTGTAGTGGTTGGTTTTATGAGTCAACTTGACACAGGCTAGAGTTATTATCACAAAGAAAGGAGCTTCATTTGGGGAAATGCCTCCATGAGATCCAGCTGTAAGGCCTTTAGTGATCAAGGGGGAGGGCCTCTTTTGGGTGGTAGCATCTCTGGGCTCGTAGTCTTGGGTTCTATAAGAAAGTAAGCTGGGCAAGCCAGGGGAAGCAAGCCAGTAAGGAACATCCCTCCATGGCCTCTGCATCAGCTCCTGCTTCCTGACCTGCCTGAGTTCCAGTCCTGACTTCCTTTGGTGATGAACAGCAACATAGAGGTGTATGCTGAATAAAGCTTTTCCTCCCCCGCTTCCTTCTTGGTCATGATGTTTGTGCAGAGAACTCTAGCCCTGTTAAATCTCACATCCAAAGCATAGTTAAATAGTTAAATCTGCCCCAAAGTCCTAGATTCAGGCCCTTACCTGTGACACTGGCACTTTGACCACATGAGGTGGTGTCCCCGTAACTGGAACAGCCCCACTGGGAGGAAGGTTCTTACTAGTCACAGATGCCCAAGAAAATGTCTAAGGAAGAACAGGACACATCAGAGCGACACAGAGCTTCACATCACCTCTGCATCACTCCCAGGCAGAAGAGTCTACAAGCAGCAGCCAAGCCTTTCACCACCACACCCCATAATCCCAATACTTAGGGGATTAAGACAGGCCAGCCTGGGCTAAGTAGTTAGATCATCTTAAAGTAAACCAAGTAGTTATAACGAAGAAAAAATTTTTAAAAATAAATTAGCAGTGTGTCTGGGGGGGCGGGGATAGCATGCCTTGAAGCCCAGCACTTGACAGGCAGAGGTAGGTGGATTTCTGAGTTCAAGGCCAAGCCTGGCCTACAGAGCAAGTTCCAGAACAGCCAAGGCTACACAGAGGAACCCTGTCTCAAATAAATAAACTAGCAGAGAGTGGTTATGTGGCTCAGTTAGCAGCTTTGCACAAACTCCTGGGTTTAGTCCTGAGTGCCTTATAAATCAGGTATGGCAACACAGAACTATAATCCCAACAATCAGGAGATAGGAGCCAGAGATCATCCTCAGCTTTGTTTGGAGTTTGAGGCCAGCCTGGGCAACATGAGAATCAGTCTCAAAACAGGACAAGCTCTGTAGCAGCCAATGCCTGGCACATGCACACCCATCCACAGCCTGGGGTTGATCTTTAGCACTGCACCAAGAAACAGGTAATAAGACAGCAATACAGTACTAAGCCACAACCCATACCCTTAAGTCCTCCTGTGCGGGGGCCACATCTGCCGGGGCCGGGGAAGTGCTCTTCTGCACATCCTCAGGAGCAGCTTCTTCCAATGCAGGCTCGGGCTTGTCCTCTTGAATGTCGGACACAGGTTCCGGCTCCGGCTCCGGCTCCGGCTCCGGCTCTGGCTCCGGTTCTGGTTCCACAACAGGCTCCTCTAAATGCTCTTCCAAGTCATTGCTGTCATGGGAAGGAAAATTGGACCTGTCTCTAGGACTCACCCACTTTGAGCCATCCATCTAATGACTCCAGAGAAAGCTCACAGGACAAAAGCTTGTTTGCTTAATTCTGATGAACATAATATTCAAAACAGAATCAAATGGTTCTCATTTAGTTACTATTAATTGGCATATATATGTGTGCGTGTGCAAGTATGTACGTATGTGTGTGAATGTATCTATGTATCACAAAACCCTTGTATTGAATGAGCTAGAGAAAGATCAAACTCTCTGAGGCCTAACACAAGCCCAGCAAGCCAAGGCCAGCCAGTCTCAAAATATAGTAAACGTTATCATCTGTGGCTTTAAACTCACAAAACAGGCCCACGGAAATACACAAGAGGGCTGGAGAAGAGGCTTGGTGGTTAGGAGCATTGGCTGTTCTTTCTTCCTGAGGCCCTGAGATCAATTCCTAGCACCCACATGGTGGCTAACTGTCTATGTGATGCAATGCCCTTTTCTGATGCACAGAAGCAAATGCACACGAAACACCCATATGCATAAAATCCTTAACAAAAACCACACAGCAGGAGTTCTGGGAGAGAAGACATCAGTCAGGACTAAACAGTGGTTATATTCCCACACCAGCTGCCAAGGAATGCTGGCCCTGGCCCTTCTTCTCCCTCCTGATACCTGACCTCAGTAAGTAGGCCTGTGGTAAAACACATCTTCACTCTCAGCCTAGAGTGAACAGGTGTGACCACACCTTGGTAAACACTTGAAAGGAAGCATTGAACCCTGAGCATTGACATATGGGACAATCACATGGTGGCTGGATGGTGGTTCATCAGGACCATAAAAAACTGAGACAATACCACACTCATTATTTGAGGTCATGAGAAAATTTTAAATGAGGGTTTTGTCATGTAGCCCAAAACTGTCCTTTAAAAAAAAAAAAAAGAAGCATTTTTATATGTCTACATATGTTTTTAAGTATATTCAGTGCACCAAAAACATGATTCCTATAACTGGAGTTAAAGGAAGTACTAAGCTGCCATGAGGGTGGTGGGAACTAAACTCAGGTCCTCTGCAAGAGCAGCCAGACACTGAGCAGTCTCTCCAGCCCCCAGGACAGCCTTCATTTTGTTTTTTATTGCATCTACTTACTGTGGGGAAAAGGGCTAAGACACACATGTCACAGCGCACACATGGAGGTCAGAAAATAAACTGAAGCAGTCAATTCTCTTTCCAACACAGGGTTCCAGAAATCTAACTCAGGTCATCCTATGACACTGGGCTTCCTCTGAGCCGCAGGGCTGGGTTATGAAACTTCATTATTACTTAGCTTATAGGTTTGAAATCTTATTAATCTAGTTAAATGAACTCTTCTGATACACGTGTATGTGTCTACAATCCCAGCATCTCCAATGCTCAGACAGATGTTCTAGGCTTAGCCTCAGCTACATGGTGAGTGAGCAGCTGTCTTTATAACAATTAGCAACCTTAACCATACACATTCAACAGTTTCCACAGTACCTCCTATAAAATAAAAATAAAAGTTGCATATTGCTAGTTATTAAAAATAACACATTTAAAATCTTTTCCTAAAAAATTACCATTATATTGTTGGTAAGCCCATGCAGGCTGTGTTTACAGCAATAACCTTGCCTAAGCCTCTGGAACACTGGGATTACAGGCATGTCTCCACATGTGACTTACACAATGCTGAGGATCAAACCCATGACTTGGCTGCTACTTGCCAACCTCTCTCTCTCCACCCCTACAGATACCCAGACTCCGCTCATCTCCTGAATTAATCCCTAGAAGCCAAGTCTGTCTCCAGCTAATCCAATCTCCTGTTGCAAGCCTGGGCAAGTGAAGAGAACTTCCCTTACCTGACGGTCTGATCATAGAAAGTTCCAGAATCATCAGGCACCACCTCTGGTGTCTGCTGTCTTTCTTCAGGTTCTTCTACTTCTTCCTCAGATTCTAAGAAGGAAGAGATGTAAAATAACTACAATTTATATTCATAAACTTCTTAATTTACAGGTTCTTCTACAGACAAACACAGTAAAGAAAGCAGGACAATTTGGTAAAGCCATAGCACAGACTTTAAGGGACAAATTAAGCATTTTAATTAAGAACACTGAATTTTAAAAATAAATAAATAAGTGAATAAATGGGTGGTGGCACACACCTTTAATCCCAGCACTTGGGGGGCAGAGGCAGGCAGATTTCTGAGTTCGAGGCCAGCCTGGTCTACAGAGTGAGTTCCAGGACAGCCAGGGCTACACAGAGAAACCCTGTCTCGAAAAATCAAAATAAACAAACAAACAAATAAATAAATAAATAAATAGGCTCTTCAAATCTTTAAACAAGCTGCTTGCTCCTGCCTTGCCTTACCTGCCTGTCATCATGCCTTCCCAAGATACTTTTTTCCCCTTAAACTGTGAAGGGAAAAAAAACCATTTCCTTTCCAAAGTTGGAGTATTTATCACAGCAACACAGAGAAACTGAGATGTCTGCCAGAGGATTCAGAATTGCTCTGAATCTAGGGGTGGGGATGGAGGAAGTTACTCTACACTGGGCTTACAAGGTGTACTGCCTTAGCTGAGAAAACCAAGTATACAAAAGGAGTGAAGAGAGTCCAGAGGCCCACCTGGAAGGCACGCATACCCCAAGTAAACTGAGGCTAGAGAACAACCCTTCATGGGAATTCAGTCCTTGCTACCCTGCTGTGGTCGCATGGTTCTCATCAGGGTGGAAGGATGCTTTCCCCTGGGCCGACACCCCAGAGACAAAAAGTGGGTGTGGGGATCTCTCAAATTCACACCCTCAAGAGTTAACTCCCCTTTCCCAGAGATGCAACTAACAGTAACACAGACTGATGCAAAACTTCTTCTTATAAAGGAAATATCAGACTATGAGAAACAGTGCAAAGTCAATAGACAAAACAAAACAAAACAAAACAAAACAAAACAAAAAGAAAACCCAACCGGCCTCTTAGAGGATGCATCTGCAGCAGGCCCTCCTACCTGTTAGCTGTGTTAGCCAGCCTACAGAAGGAAGGACTGCACCTAATTGGTCTCTATATACTTAGAGCTCAGGACACACAAAGACTACTCCCCCAAGGGTTTGATGCTGCACCCTGCTCTGCCCTTTCTTCCATCCTCTGCAGAGCCAAAGGCAGGCACTTCCACTGCCCATTCTACAAGACTAGGGTGAGGCTCCCTAGATAGATGGCGTGCTTTCACCACAACTCAGTGCAACATAGGTCCATCAGGCCTTCTGCATGGTATCTGTTCCAAGTCATGCTGACTGGCCTGCTGCAAACTCAAGAGTAACTACCCACTCACATTAACTAGGTGTTGTGGTTTGAAGAGGTGTGGCTGCCACAGAGTCATGTGTTTCAATGGTTGGCCATAGAGAGTGGCACTATTAGAAACTAGGGCCTTAGCCAGGCGGTGGTGGCGCACGCCTTTAATCCCAGCACTTGGGAGGCAGAGGCAGGTGGATTTCTGAGTTTAAGGCCAGCCTGGTCTACAGAGTGAGTTCCAGGACAGCCAGGGCTACACAGGGAAACAACAAAACAAATTGTCTCGGAAAAAAAAAACAAAAAAAAGAAAGTAGGGCCTTATTGGAATAGGCATGTAGGCATGGCCTTGCTGAATGAAGTATGTTACTGTATAGGTGGGCTCTGGGTCTCCTATGCTCAAGCTCCACCTAGTGTAGAATCAGCCTCTTCCAGGATGTCTTCTGATTCTAGATGGAGAACTCTGGGCTCCTCCAGCACCATGTCTGCCTACATACTGCACACTTTCTGCCAAGATAATAATGGAATGAACCTCTGAAACTAAGTCAGCCCCAATCAAATGTGTGCCTTTGTAAGAGTTGCCTTGGTCGTGGTGTCTCTTCCCAGGAATAAAATCCCTGTAGACCCCTCACACTGGTAATTCATAAAATACAGTGTAACAAGAAACCTTCTCTTAAGTCAGTCTGATGCCACAGAAGCAACCATGACAACAGTTTCACACTTACCCTCTTGAGGCTCTGTGACAAAGCCACCGAAGACCTCATCTTGGTATCTGAAGATGTCGTTGTGAACATAGAATTTGTTGGCAACAGAGCCCTGCAATGTCAGCAACAAGTTTTCAGTTATTAAGACTTACAAAATACTGAAACAAGAGCATTTATCTGTTTCCTGCTTCTGATACAATGTGGCCAGCCTCCTCATATTCCCTCATATTCTGACATGAAGGCCTGTACCTTGGGGGGGGGGGGGGGGGGTGTATTGTGGACCAAAGCAAACCCTTCCTTCCTTTAAAAATCAAAAATCACTATACCAGTGGTTCTCAGCTATGGGAGATTTTGCCCCCAGCAGACATCTGGCAAAGTCTAGAAACATTTCTGTTTCACAGCAGGGGTTGTCTTCTACTAACCACTGAGAAAAATCAGAGACTGCAAAGTGCCAGCAGCATTCATGACAGCCAATACCATCTGTGCCAAGACTGAATGCCCTACTGTTTGAAATCCTGATTGTACACAGTTGTAAAGAACCTCATAGACATTGTTAAAATATCCATCCTTACCACCAGACGGTCACACACATTAAGAAAGAGAAAGGGAAGAGGAAGAAAGGAAGGAAGAGAGGGATGGAGGGAGGGAGAAAGGAAGGAAATCTTTTATAAGAGGCCAAAGACGGACTTTTTTCAACCATTTAGAGGCATGGTAGTTTCAACTCCAGCAGGTATTTAAAATGCCCTAACTCTTATGTGAGAACATTTATTAATCCAAACACTCATGGTGGTGTAACTCAAAGATTTCTCATGTGAATTTTGACACATTTGAGCCCAAATCCAATCATCTTATTTATTATTGGCTGTTCAAAAATTTCTAAAGCTGTTCCCTCATCCATAAAAAGTGAAATATCAAAACATACCATAGTGCTTTGTGTACTGAGGTGGTTTACACAATAATACATTTTCTTAAGGGAGACAAATGCTTCCCTTGAAAGACAGAAGGAGGGGAGGGGGGAGGCAACAGGGGTTTGTTTTTGTTGTTTCTGTTTGTTTCTTTGTTTTTTGGAGGGGAAACTGTGAAAGGAGAAATTTACATGTAAATAAAGAAAATATCTAATAAAAATAAATAAATAAACTGAAAAAAAAAAACAGAAGAAAACTGAGTCTGTAATTAATATAAGCTGTAAAATCCTCTGCATAAGGAGAAGTCATCGCGTTGTCATTTTCTTCCTTCTCCTTCTTTTTTTCTTCCTTCTTCTCCTTCTCCTTTCTTCCTTCCTCTTCCTCCTCCTCGTCATCAAGTCTTCTCCTTCCTTCCTCTTCCTCCAAGATATCTCTTGGTTTACTGTGGGCTGGCCTCAAGCTTACAAACTTCCTGACTCAGCTTCTTAAAAGGTGGAATTATTGGGCTGGAGAGATGACCTAGTGGTTTAGAGCACTGGCTGCTTTTGCCGGGGACCGGGGCTCAATTCCCGGCACCCACATAGATGCTCACTACCATCTGTACCTCCAGTTCCGGGGAATCACTGCTCTCTTGTGGACTGAGGGTACTACATGCCTGAAGACAAAACACCATACACATAAAACAAAAAAAATGTGTGTGTGTGTGTGTAAAAGCTGGAATTTTAAATCCTGCCTACACCCTCAAAGGTGGTGCAGAATAGCTGCAATTCTAGCACTTATGAGGCTAACACAGGAGGTTATTGTAATGTCCAGGACAGTCTGAGCTACATAATGTGGTTCTATCTCAAAACAAAAACATCCAAATGGTTATTTTTTCCAAGACAGGGATACTATTTTACTATCCCAAATAGGATTTTTCAGATGAAGTCCTTAGGAGCTGATTCCATACCTATGCATCTTCCTGCCCTTCTCTCTGAAGAAGACAGCAGATGCCATCCCTCACCATCCACCTGTGGTACCTTCAGAAACCTAACTACAGAGAAGCATCATGAATGGAACAAACTACTAATGGGGCTTGAGCATGGCCAGGGCCAGCACAAGGACATAAACCATGCCATGCCCACACCAAAACAGGACAGCATGAAGGGTCCCCACTGACTAGACCCAGGACATGAGGGTATGTTAAACAGTTATTAATGAATCATAACTCACTAACTATACTAGAAATGAATGATGGGGTAGGGGGATCCTTATAAGATAATGCCAATGAACGAACACAGGGTGGTGGATAATATCAGACATTCCCATCTATTACCATTCAGCCAAGAACCTCAAATGAAAAAAAATGGCAGTATGCAAACCTGATAAAGAGCAGCATGTTTATACAGAATCCAAAGACTAGTCACAATTTATAAACCAGACACAAAAACTTTACAATGGCAAGACCTGAACATTATCACCTAGGGGAACCAGAGACACTTAAAGTATCATGGTCACTAGGGATGAGCAAAGAAAGTACATGACATATGGACGACACACATGACGTATGGACGACATGTGACTGCTCTTCAGAACTGTCAATGCCAAGCAAATCAGGAGGAAAAACTACAATGACAGAGAAAAAAAACACACCACCAGACGAACACAACAGATAGTTAAATACAGAATCCCAGATCAAGAAAAACAAACTACTATGGAAGACAAGGCCGCATACTTTCTGAAATTCAGATACAGGTTACTGAGTGAGTTAGAGCAACATTCTCTAAATAATTCATAACAAGATAATTATGAAACAGAACTCCTTGTTCTTAGGAGATGCTAGCTAAAGGGATACAAAGTCTCGTTCATTTCAACAGTTTCGAGGGAAGATACCTCTCAAGGGTAATCTACCTGCACCAGTGAAGACGCCACAGCGCTAGGACAGGAGGGCAATGCAGCTCTGCCCCTGCGGCCATAACCTATAACCCCGAGCTGCCAGGAATCTAGACTCCACACAGCTTTTAGTCTTTAAGTACTCTATCACTACAGAGCCAACAGCCATCATGCAACATACCTCAGGAGCAAGGACAAAGGTCTGCATGAACCTCCGCAGAGCCTGGTTGTTGTTGGACAGTAGCCCCATCACTTGGACCACCACCCCGTCATTCAGAGTTGCGTGAGCATCCACGTGACGGATCTTGGTGTGGCAGTTGGTGAAGTTTTGTGACATCACTTTCCTGTGGATTTCCTGAGGAATGGAGGCAAGAGTCAATCCCCCGGGAACTCACCAGTTCAGAAACTAAAACAGCAGCTGTCAGCACCAAGAACAGACCCTGGCAGATCCTCCAGCTCCGCCCTGTTTTCTCACAGATGTGTACTTGCCACTTAGCCCTACCTCGTGCTCCTTCCAGCAGTCCTTGAGCAGTCTCAAAGCAATCTGAAGAGCTAGACAACATGTACACTGAAGGGCAGAAACCTGCTATGTTCACAGCAGCTCATCTCCACTCAGAATCACCTAGGGAAGTCCTCCAGGACAGTACTGTTCCACAGGCGAGAGCCCTGTGCTGCAGAAAAGGGGACTGAGCACCAGCATTCACCCTGTGTTCCTCCTACCACACCTTTCTCACATGGACTGTGAGCCTGAATACCCCTTCTTCCTGCCTTAGTTGCTTTTGTTAGGTATTTGTCTCAGCAATGAGACAATTAAGTAACACAAAATCTAGTTTAAAAGAGCTGGTGAGATGGCTCAGTGACTGTTCTTCCCAAGGTCCTGAGTTCAAATCCCAGCAACCACATGGTGGCTCACAACCACCATAATGAGATCTGACACGCTCTTCTGGTACATCTGAAGATAGCTACAGTGTACTTAATTATAATAATAAATAAATCTTTAGAAAAAAAATCTAGTTAAAAAAATAAACCCCATGTGGCTTAGCAGGTAAGGGCACTTGCTATAGGGCCTGATAATCCAGAGTGTGATCTCTAGGGCCTACAAGGTAGAATGACAAGGTGTCCTCTGACCTCCACAAGCATGGCAAGACAGGCACACTCACCCACAGACCAATAAATGTGAACCCTTCAGAGCTGGAGATGGCTCCATGGTTATGAGATCTTACTGCTCTGGAGAGGACCTATATTCAGTTCCCAGCATCCACAGGGTACTTCAACCGCCTAAAACTCCACTTCCTGTGTATCTACAGCACTCGTGTGGCCTCCTCAGGGACTCAGCATATACATGGTGCAGACATAGATGCTAGCAAAACACTCATACATATAAAAATATATCTGTAAATGAATTTTAAAAAATAAAAAATGCCCAACAGAGCAGATAGAGAATACATACATTACTGTTTAAGTCCCGCTGTCTATGTGTCCAATGATCACAGCTTAGCCCCTTAAAAACAACTGTCCTGCCACATTTATATGTAATCTAAGCACTTGAGAAACTGAGTCGGGGGATATCCAGACATACATAGCAAGTTCCAGGAAAGCCAAAAAGATATATCAAAATCATGTCTCAAAAAAATAATCAAATAAGTGACTTGAATAAAGACCTTTTAAGTTTAAACATGGCATTCTTCTGCTGAAGCCAGTAACACAAAGTGAATATAACATGACAACACACAGGTAGTTCGGCAAACAAGGAATTAACCAGAAACCAGCCCTAAGACCAGCTTCCCAGTGGGCAGGGAGCTGCCTTCTTTGCTGCTACTGGTCCACAGCACCCACCTTCTGCCCGTAGACTGCATCTGCTGGCTTCCCGTTGGAATCCAAGCCCCCGTGGGCATAGGAAGAGTTCTTTCCATAAAATCTGTACAAGAGAAGGCAATTTACTTCTCATCTTCAAGGACCCGAAGTGCAGGTACTTAGTGTTCAGGCTTGGTACCTATCCACCTCACTGGCAGACTCACAGCAGGGACTCTGTTTATGTTTGTGCACGACAAGTCCATTGCACACGCCCGAGTGGGAACAGTCTCAGTCAATGAGGCATGAGGCGTGTGTGTGGTTTTCAAGTCCCGACTTCCAGGTTTCAGGGTAGGATGATCATGTTGGGAAGGACCTTGGAGTTTGTCAGCAAAGTCAGGCACTTAAAATCAAAGTCAAGTTCCTGTTTCCGCTGAGGACAGCTGCCCTGTCACGGACCTGAAGAGTCGGTGCCTTCCCACTTGAGAAGGCAGTGGGCAGTTGTCCTGTGGTATGAACTTTTATCCCTTTAGCTCTCTCTCATCTAAGCACTCAATTACCATTTTTATTAAAAGAACATCAGAGAGATGTGGAGCAAAATGCCAACCAAAGACCACTGAAGACATCTAAGGACAGCTCAATAAACCCTTAAAAGAGCTCATGCTACCGCTGTGGATCTATATCCTGTTTCCATCTACCTTACCCACAAAACACACTAACTTGCTACTTTTCTTTTTTTCAAGACAGGGTTTCTCTGTGTAGCCCTGGCTGTCCTGGAACTCACAGAGATCCGCCTGCCTCTGGCTCCCGAGTGCTGGGATTGAAGGTGTGCACCAGTGCACACAGCAGCCCCTGCTCCCCTCCAGGCCCCTCTCCACCGCACCCATGATGGAAATGGAAATACCAGCGTCAGCAGGATAGGCGTGTGTGCAGTGCCTTCCAGCTCCAGCTTCCATTTTTGCTGATGCAGATCCTGACACCACAACCTTAACTAACTTTCAAGACAGGGAAGAAAACTGACACAAAACCCAACAAGAACAAGAAAAAGGAAGAAGTTAAAAACGTGCAGAGACAGCTTCTGCTGCTCAGAAGTGAATCCAGAGATCTAAATCCTCTGAGCATCAACAGCTGTAAGAGGAGACCAGCTTCTAAAATGTCAAGAGAACAGAGAAATGTCAAGAGAAACAGAGACTGTTCTAGAAATGATAAACTTTAAAAAACATTTCAGTCTGACTGAAGTAGAAACTATAGTGCACATACAACTTGTATGAAAAATTATCCTAAATCCAGATAGCTTTATATACTACAACAGTGTAAAAATGTCAGACTCAAGCCACCTCACTAGCTCTATAAATACAGCTCTCTAAAGTAAATCTGTGTGAGCCAGGCGTGGTGGACACCTTTATCCCAGAACTCAGGAGGCAGAGACAGACAGGTTTCTCAATCCCAGGCTAGGCCAGGGCTGCATAACATGGTGAGATCTTATGCTGTTTCTAAACCTCTATTTAACGGTGCTTATTTGAAGAGCTATCCCACAACACCCCTCCTGGGCACTTGAGAGCACACCTGTGCAGCATGTCCGGGGCCTGGTTCAGCAGCGTGTAGTACTGTCGCACAAACTCCCGCCCGACCAGCAGGGGACTAGGCTTCTCCATAACCATCGCTTTGGTGGATTCAACCTATAAACCAATACAAGTCAGTTAACCAATCACAAGAGCTTGAAAAGGACTGACTTACTGTGCTAAGCCAACTAAACACAGCATCGGTTCATTAAGTCTTGCTGCAACACGCTAGCTAACTCACTGTGTAGATCAGGATGGCAAGGGATTTGCCTACTTCAGTCTCCTAAATGTTTATCACACCCAGTTTAAAGTTTGAAAAGGAGTAAAAAACATTTTAAAACCCAGTTTAAAGTTTGAAAAGGAGTAAACATTATAAGAACAAACTAGACGGGCAGTGTTAGCACAGGCCTTTAATCCCAGCACTTGGGAGGCAGAGGCAGGTGGATTTCTGAGTTCAAGGCAAGCCTGGTCTACAGAGTGAGTTCCAGGACAGCCAGGGCTACACAGAGAAACGCTGTCTTGAAAAAACAAACAAACAAACAAAAATTAAATCCAGTTTTTACATCCTAGGGTACTATACTCAGATGAATACATGAGGAAAAAGTATAAAAACTCATTATTCCAAATACTCAAGTTTTTCTTTAACTAGAGATAACTACGCACTATTGGGACAGTCTGTGCGTGTCTGCGCATGAGCCAGCCCACAGTTAATTACGTTCTTAAGCAGCTCACTTAAAGGCCTTCCAGTCCTTTTTTTGTTCTGTTCCTCGAGACAGTTTCGATGTACAGCTCTGGCTGTCCTAGACCTTGCTTTGTAGATCAGGCTGGCCCTGACCTCAAGAGAACCGCTGTACAGGGACTAATGGCGGGCAGGCAGCACTCCGCCATGCAGCACCCCCAACTACTCTTAGACCTCTCTTGTTTTCCCATCCTAGACGCAAAGGCAGCAACTTGGCTGGTACAGTCGATGCCCATCTACTAGGTAACATAGTCTCTAGTCTACTTGGATCACAAAAAAAATTAAATAAAATAATACAGGCCAGGGAGTAGTGGTACAGGCCTTTAATGCCAGCACTTGGAGAGAAACAGGCAGATTTCTGAGTTTGAAGCCACACTGGTCTACAAGAACGAGTTCCAAGACAGCCAGGGCTACACATAGAAACTGTGGCACTGGGGCACTAGGAGGACTGGGGTGGAGGGCTATGAAGAGCTACAGGGACTGGAGAGAAGGTTCAGCAGTTAACACACTGGCTACTCTTCTAGAAGATGTGGGTTCAGTTCCCAGCAACCATCTGTAACTCCAGCATCCTCGTTAGGCACTGAGCAAACACATGTTCCACAAACATACATATTGGTAAATACACATAAAAGTTTAACTGGATATAGTGATGCATCATGCCTTTAATACTAGTTCTCAGAATGCAGAGGCAAGCATATCTTTGAGTTTAAGACTAGCCTAGTCTACAGTTCTACCTCCAGGCTAGCCAAGCCTATATAAAAGGTTCTGTCTCGAAAAAAGACAAAGCCAAAATTTAAAAAAACTTAGCCAGGCAATGGTGGTGCATGCCTTTAATCCCAGCACTTGGGAGGCAGAGGCAGGCAGATTTCTGAGTTTCAAGCCAGCCTGGTCTACAGAGTGAGTTCCGAGACAGCCAGGGCTATACAGAGAAACCCTGTCTGGAAAAACCAAAAAAAAAAAAAAAGCAGAAATAAAAAATTCTTTACACTGACTTATTGTAAGATAAAGGATTGTCAAAATCAAATATATAGTTAACAAGATTTTTTTTTTACTAAAACAGCTTAAGAAACAATAGAGACTTGTAAACATCTGTTTACAAAGATATCTGTAAATCCTCCACATCCTCTGACATGACATGGAACATGTAGCAATCTCCCGAGTTGAAACATAGCAAGCACCCTGTTCACTTTTCAACTACAGTTCCTAGATCAGGTGTAGAATTCACAGCAGTGGCAGTTCTGAAGCCCCTAGAAACTTCCTTAATACTACAGAGCATTCAAGGCTCAGTAAGAAATTCAAGTCACACTTCTCACTCAGGGAGTTCCCAAAGCATACAGGATTCACAAGGCCACCTCCTCAAGGTTGTACATCAGTGAGGACTGCTTGGACTGTTCACCCTGCAGAGGTCCATGTAGCTTTTGTAAGTCATCACCAGGCTGGGACGAGCAACTGATAATGGAGCTATCAACAAGCTCATTGACTCACCAAGGCAAACATTTGTTTACATCTCCCCAAGAAAGCCACCCAACAAACAGACAGTCCATCTTATTTAGGAGATAAAATTACTCAAACATGCAAGCAAAGCAGAGTGTATACAATCTACTTACAGTATAAAAGGGGATTGGTTTTATTTCAGCTTTTGTTTTGTTTGAAAGTATGTGCTTTGTCTGCACGTATGTCTATGTATCATGTGTGCCTGGTGCTCTTGGAGGCATCAGAACTGGAGTTATGAACAGTTGTGAGCTATCACCATGTGGGTGATGGAAATCAATCCCAAGTTCTGTGGAAAAGCAGATAGCACTCTTAACCTGCACCCTCTCTCCAACCCAATCTCTGTTTTAATCTGTATACTTAACAGCAGCATAGAATTTACTACATACTAGAGAAGAAATCATTTATCCCACTAATTTGGGAAGACATGGGATTATCAGGCAACTTTTCCCAAGCACATCTCTGTTAATATTTGGGTTTTCATGGATAAAACACACTGCTTCCCTGTTTAAAATATGGGAGGGAGCAGGTGGCAGTGGAGCAAGCCTTTAATTCTAGCACTTAGGAGGCAGAAGCAGGTGGATCTCTTTGAGTCCAAGACCAGCCTGGTCTACAGAGTGAGTTTCAGGACAGCCAGGGCTACATATAGGAGGGGAAATCCTTTCAAGTTCATTACTCAAACGTGTCAGTTATAACGAGCGGTGGTTTACTGTCCAGCCATTTCATATAGAGGGAGGACACTGAAAAGCCCTCTCTCTTCAGATCATGGCACCTTTAATCTATCCCATAAGCATAGCCACCAAAATCTATCATCAGTAGAAAATGTGGTAGTCAAATGGGACATCAAGGTTTTTTGAGCAGGGTGAATAACAAGACCTAATAGTAGTTTGTACCCTCACCTGGCTCATGCCTGCTTTTTTTTTTTTTCCTTTTCCTTTTTTTTGAGCTAGAATCTTAGTGTGTTGGCACCACCCACCTTCAAACTTGGCTTGAGTGATCCCCGTAATAGAATCATCATCGCTCAGACTACTGGTGCTTACACTACACATGGCTGCTGTGCTTGGGTGTGTGTGTGTGTGTGTGTGTGTGTGTGTGTGTGTGTGTGTGTGTGTGTGGTTTTTTGAGACAGTCTCACAAAATGGGCCAAGCTGGCTTAGAACTCACAATCCCCTGGCCTGGCCTCCATAGGGTTGAGTTGCAGCATGGTCCATTTCTTGCACTATTCTTGAATGTGTGACCCACTTACTTCATTTCACTAAAACCTAAATCCCAAGGGTTGTTCATTTTCCAACTACAGTGGGATCAGGTGTAGAATCCAGTCAGGGCAGGTTCTGAATGAGACCCAAGAAAAAAAGTCACAAATATTTTTTTAAATGTATGTGAACCACATGTACACTTGGTACTTACTGAGTTACAAATACTTTATGAGTCACCATGTGGGTGATAGCTACTGAACACTAGCAAGAACACTTGCAATACCAAGTGCTTGTTCATAACCACTGAGCATCTCTCCAGTCCTGTTAGTTTGTGTTTGTTAATTCAATTAACATTGTGTGGTTCTCCAACATAAACTTGGTAGATAACATAACCAAAGAGGCCTGCCTAGACTATGGAGCAGCTCCAGGAGGCGCCAGGAAAGTGGTCTGTCTTCACAAAGACTTGGCTGTGACAGAACCAGCAACAGAAAACTTTGATCCTAAGCCAACAAATATCATGAAGGTGGACCACCAAAGACTGCACATTTGCCTGGCTGTCTACAATAACTGAGCTCAGAATCGGACTCCAGTCTTCAGATTTAAGGTAGCAACTGGAAAACTCTCCACCCCTCCTTAGAAAGTCTTCCTTCTGTGAATTCAGAGTACCAATGAAGTTATTGAGGTATGGATCAATGACCTAGAGCCACCTGCAACCGCATCCACAATTCTCCACCTTCAAAGACACTGGCAACCCTTGTATTACATGAAAGAATACACTGGCACCTCACGCCAACCTCTGTGAGCAAACCCCTAGTTCACACTCTGATTTACTCTAATGGTCTGTACCCTACAAGTGAATAAGGCAAATAACACCCCTCCAAAAGAACCCACAATAACTTGAACATCAGGAATCCTTTTTGTTTGTTTTGTTTTTCTTTTTTTTTTTTTTTGAGACATCAGGAATTCTTAAACATCCCTGCTCGTGCTTGTCATCTCAGCACTGAGAGACTGAGGCAGAAGGATTGCTGAGTTTAAGGTAATCTATATTTTAAATTAATGTCCAACTAATTCACCTTCTCTGAACCATGGATAACACAGCAACCCTAGAGAATGTTTTTATATTGCTCTCAAACTAGTCAACTCTCAATTCTTTGTAGCAGATTAATTCTATGTAACCCAGTCTGGCCCAGAATTCATTTTCCTCTAGCCTTGGTCTCAATTGCTGGACCTCAATAGGTTATCAGCACTCAATTCTGTCCAACCAAAAGCAATTCAAACAGATTCTTTCCAGAAACACATCTGCTCATGGTAACAAATGGAAACAATGCAACCCTGTGAAAATGGTGATGTTCTATGACAGCACAAGCTGTGCAGGCTCCAACACTCCGTCCTCACTCAGCTAGAGCTTCTGATTACACTGTGTCCTCTCCAAAGAGCTTTTTAGAAATAGCTGCAAATGTGGACACAAACCATCCTCCCCTACTCCCAATGTAATGAACAGGCTAACATATAGCTACCAAGATCAGCCCCAGGAAGCAGGCCAGCTGGATAGCTTCAACTGGAAACAGCAAGCCTCCCACACCCTGGAAAGGCTCGAGCAATTCTGAAAGCACAGTCACTCTGTCCTCTAAGACACCGCAAGCTCAGTAGGCACTGTCAGTCACTCCTACTTCTTACACTTTTCCCAAGAGGGCAACCTCTGGGGTAGAACATAAATCCTTCCCTTAAATCATTATGGTTTAAGAGAAATCAGATGTGAAAGAAAATTAACCTAGGAAAAGTGAAAGGTTAAATAAGCCATTTTCACTTATCAAAGTGTAGCATTCCAATATTTACAAAACTTGTTTATTTGTATGTGTGTGTGTGTGTGTATGCCCACGCGCACACACGCGCGCGCGCACACACACACACACACACACACACACACACACCTTAGATGACCAAAATCCCCTGGAGCTGGTTGTAAATCACCTAATATGGGTGCTGGGAATCAAACAGGACTGCAGGGGTGGGAATCAGAAGTAAAGTGCTCACCTGCCAGACCTGGAGTCAGCTTCAGAGCCACAAACAGAAAAAGCAGCAACATATTAACACACACACAAACACACACACACACATTTCCTACTGGCTGGACTGACTGGCTTGCAAGCTTGTACATAAATTTTCCAAACTTTCCACTTGACCTCAGGTTGCTAGTTCTCATAGCATCTTTGATGAAATGGACAGAGCCAATTAAGAGTCCTCCCCCTAAGTCCAAACAGCCACCCTGTCCACTCCAGTGCTGACATGGGGAGCAGGACCCATGAAAGCCACCAACCACTGCCAAAGTCAACAGCTCTGCTGACTCTTTCCAACAAAATCAAAAACAGCATGTCACTGGCTCACTTTAAGTGACAGTGCTAAGGTTTGAACGACAGACTATAAGAAATTACTATCCACAGTGGACAGTGCTGAGGAACATGCTTGGCACGAACAAGGCCCTGGGTTCAGTTCCCAGCACCAAAGACCAAAAAATACAACACCCCAGCTTGAGAATAGAGCACTTGCCTAGAATGCAAAGCAGGGCACACAATCAAAGCAGAACTGGCCAACTCCCAGGAAGTCCCAGACAAACAACAAACAAAACGTTTAAAACTATCTCTTCTAGGAGGCTAGAGAGATGGCTCAGTGGCTGCCCTTCCAGAGATCCTGAGTTCAACTCCCAGCAACCACACGGTGGTTCACAACCATCTATGATGGGATCCGATGCCCTCTTTTGGTGTGTCTAAAAACAGTTACAATATACCCACACACAAAAAATAAATAAATAAATCTTTAAAAAAAAAAAAAGCAAACAAACTATCTCTTGTCAGGCAATCAGTAAACAAGCAGCAAGGGTAGGTGCTGGACTAGAGGACAGAGTCTGGAAAGAATAATTCTCTCCTGGGCCCATCTACAAAGAACTCACCATAGCATAAGACAAAAACAGACAACTGCTGTCTTTTCTGTAAAATATAAGATTGGTAACATCAACGAGGAACTGGCTGAGCTCTTGCTTATACCACAGGAAATCTCTGTGAGGTGACCACATGCACATTTAAATGACTGAAAACTAGAGAAAAATAGAATAAAAACCTTAAAAGCATCACTCCCAAGACTGAAAACCAACACTGATTATACTACATTAACTAAGGCCTGGTTTACCCACCTAACAGTCATCGTCATCGTCATCATCATCATCATAATATAGTAATCAGGAAGTCAGCACAGAATCCAGGCAAAGACGTTCACAATTGTAATCCCAGTTCTGAGTAAACCCCAGCGGGAGGATCATGAATTCAAGGTCAGCCTGGGTTACATAATGAATTTGAAACCACCCAGAAAGAGATCTAAAAAGCACTTTTAATTAAAACAGGTCAATTGTTTTAAAAAGTACCATGTAGTAGTGAGGAAAATGTCTCAACGCATTTTCAATACCTGCAAAGTAAAGCCAGACAGACAGGTGGTCTTAATAAACACAAATGCAAATGAACTCTTTTAACAGGTTAGCTACGAAAATAGAAAAAGGAATCCATAGAACTAACTTGTCAGGACAGTGTTTGAACTAGGCTTGTGGCTCAGTGGCAGAGTGTCTAACTAGCATGAACAAAGCCTTGGGTTCAATTCCCCATACTACAATAAACACACCCACATATATTTATGACTAATTCCAAAGGACAGTACAAACACAAGAAAGCATACCTCATTCTTTAAGAAACGGTAATACAATACACATACCCAAACAGCAAACTCAAGGGGCAGGTTGGAAGATGACTCTGTGATCAACAACACTTACTGCTCACTCAGATCCCAGCACCAGCACAGGATAGCTCACAACTGTCTTTAACTCAGCATCAAAGGTTCTAATGGTCCTTGTGGCCTCTGTGGGCATGCACAAGTTCACCTATCCCTTAATCTTGAAATGGGTCAAACCAAATCAGCAAACAGAAGCCAACCTTTCAAAGACAAACTACATGGCAGTTAAGTTAACCAAGGATTCTTTTTCCCCAGTGCTTGGTTTGAACTCAGTGAATGCTAGGCAGGCTTTTTCTCTATGCAGGATCTTACTAAAGTTGCCCAGACTAAACTGGAACCTGCTGACTCAGCTTCCTTACCTAAGCAGGAACACAAAGGGATACTGGGAGTATTTTTGCGGGGATAAACAGTTCACTATCTTGACTGTGGTGATAACTATGTGAGCATAAACATCAGACCACCCCTTTAAATATATATGTACTATCTCATTAGATGCTCATAAAGGCATCTTAAATTTCCCCCTACACTAATAAAATAACCTGAAAAGAAATTAAAACCGAGCTGGGCAGTGGTGGTGTGCGCCCTTGGGAGGCAGAGGCAGGCGGATTTCTGAGTTCGAGGCCAGCCTGGTCTACAGAGTGAGTTCCAGGACAGCCAGAGAGCTACACAGAGAAACCCTGTCTCAAAAAACAAACAAACAAACAAACAAACAAACAAACAAAAGAAATTAAAACCGTTTCCAGGAAAGACAGAATGGAGCGGGAATCTACATGGGAAAATTAATCTTTACACACCCCCAACCCTGGCTTTGCACCCCCAACCCTGGCTTTTTTTAAAGGTAAGGTCTTACCTGTAGACCTGGCTTCAATTTACAACATAGAGCAGGCTGGTCCACATCATTGAGCCTGACTCCTGACTGCTAGGAATAAAGGTGTACACCACCATGCCAGGTTTATCATCTTTTAATATTTATTTAGTATGCATGCATGAACACACATAAGCACCCATGAACACTGACATCAGAAATGACCTTGCTAGAGTCTGCTTTAAAAAAAAAAATGCAGTATGTTAATTATTCTCTAAGTAGTGTCAAAGTGTCATTTTGACTATTTTACAAATGTATCAAGAGTAACAAAAAACAAAAACAACACTAAACACCTTAACAATGAGACTATAAAGTAGTTACCTGTGTTTGAAGGGTATACATTGTATTTCAAAGTTTGAAATCAAGACTCAGGGAACTGAAACAATGTCTTTCCAGGACCAGAGTAACTTTGTTGCTTCTAACTTTGTTGTCAATCTCTTCAGAAGCAAGTGTAGCCCCAGTACTAGATGGGACAATCTGTCAATCTGTCACCTATATCCTTTGGACTCACTACCTGCCATAATCCCTCCAAAATTCTCTCTGGTAAAAGGCTAATTTTAAGTTGGACCAGCAAAACACCCCATTAACTAATGCAAGAGAATACTTAAGTAACAACAGAGAAACAGCAAGGCCTCAGGGAACGTGAGCCCAGTTACTCGGAAGACTACAAGTTCAAAGCCTGTCTCTCGGCTCCAGAGTTCAAGACCATCCAAGGCAAGGAGCTCAAGTAAAAAGTAAAGATGCCTGGGAACATAGGGTTCTCAGTGCTGGCCTATCATGTCCAATACCCTAGATTTACTGCTCAGTACCACAAAGAGAAAAGGAGGAGGGGGCAGAGTGACTGTACCAACAAAACACTAAAGTACAAATCATCAAAAATTGGTTAATGGCCGGGCGGTGGTGGCACACGCCTTTAATCCCAGCACTTGAGAGGCAGAGGCAGGTGGATTTCTGAGTTGGAGGCCAGCCTGGTTTACAGAGTGAGTTCCAGGACAGCCAGGGCTACACAGAGAAACCCTATCTCCAACGCCCCCCCCCCCAAAAAAAAACAAGAAAAAAAACAAAAAACAAAAAACTTGTTAATACTAGGCACAACTCAAAGGATTAAATACCATAAGGTCCCAATGACAAAACCAAATCACCCAAGAAGGGGAGCTGGGTCTACTGGAATCCCAGTATTTCAAGAGGCTGAGGCAGATCAAGTTCAAGGCTAGCCTGGGAGACAGAAAAATCCTGTCTCAAAACAACAAAAATATAGTAGTAGACAAAATAAATATAAATTGTAAAACTAAGTAGGAAAGCTTTAGGAAAATCAGACTACTAAAAAAAAAAATCATGAGGGGCTGTAGAGATGGCTCAGCAGTTAAGAGCACTGACTGCTCTTCCAGAGGTTCAGAGTTCAAATCCCAGCATCTATATGGTGGATCTGTAATGGGATTTGATGCCCTCTTCTGGTGTGTCTGAAGACAGCTACAGTGTGTTCATATAAATAAATAAAATCTTTTTAAAAAAAAATATCATGGCTTCAAAACACCTGGGAGGCAGAGGCAGAAGAATCAAGCATTAGAAGCCAGATTAGTTTATAGGAGACCCTGCATCAAAATAGATGGATGTGGTTACATATGCCTTTGCCTTTAATTCAAGAACTAAGGAGGCAGAGGCAAGCAGATCTCTTGAGTTCAAACCCCGTAGCTACTTCAGTATAAATAAATACCTACAAACTCAGATTCTCTCTCCTGAAGGAAATAGTCCCACATTTCCTTTCCCTTGGGTATGAGTAGGAACTAAACAGAGTGGAAAGGGAAACACAGCCACCTCACCCTCCCCACACCACAAAGGTACCACAATAGAGTGCCACGGATGCCATAGGAGATTGTGGTACAACTCTGCTGTCCTCCCACAGAACCATAAACCCAATTCGGCAGTAAGACAAACCTGAATAAGATCCTAAGTGTCAAGGTCATGAAGGACAGAGAACAGAAACTCACAGATGAGAGGAGACTAAGGAGACAAGAAGACTTTGGAGTGGATCCTGAAACAGAGAAAAGTACATTTGCAGAAGCACCTGAGGAAACTGAAATAAAGCCTATGTCAACGGGGTTTACCAATTTGTTTTGATAAATACACATTGACTGCATAGGATGAGGTAGGCAAATCTTGTGTTACAATTGTGTTACAATTCTTTTATAAATCTAAAACTATATCAACTACTAACTTTTCCAGGAAGTATCAGTAAGCTGGATAATTTGGGTTTTTTTTTTTTTTCTCCCTGAGTAGCCCCTGCCACTCCAAAGTCAGCAGAAACTACTTAACCTATGTGTGGTAGCCTACACCTTAATCCCAGCCTCGGGAGCCCAGGGAGTCTGTACTGGGCAGCAACACCCCTAAGTGTAGGGCTGTAACTTAAGGGCAGAACTCTAGCCCAGCATGCACAGGGTCCTGACTCTGGTTCGATTCCAAGCGCCACAAAAAGAAAAACTGACAAGAGGAAGAGGCATCTTAAACTCAATGCTGAGTAACAACTCCAACTCCTTAGTTCCTACAATGTGGATGTACAGGTGGATGTCCAGCATTTTCTTTTTAAGATGGAGTCTCATGTAATCCAGGCTGGTCTGAACTCCATAGCCCAAAAAGATAACCCTGAGACCATTTTTCAAATACTAGAAGTACTTGGGGTTGTGGTTCAGTAAGAGTCCATATCAGGCCCTGGCTTCAGTCTGCCACAGCAAGGTAACCGCTTAGTGACCAGTGAAACACATTGCTCTTTGCCTTTTACACCTAAAATGCAGCACCTGCTAAAGAACAGCATTGCAAAGCCTTCCTAGGCTGCAGCTTTCTTTCCACTCTGTAATGCAAACCATGCATTACAAGTATTCACCTGGCTAGCAGCTTGGCTTTCCCAAATAAAGTTGCACATTAAAGAGAGAGAGAGAGAGAGAGAGAGAGAGAGAGAGAGAGAGAGGGAAAACTAAGTAGAGAATACTAAGTATTTCTAGCTAAGTAGAGAATAGTTAAGTATTTCTAGCTAGTAGTCACCAGCTACAAGTGGGGTGACAGCTGCTGAGTCTAAATTTAACTCCTGAGGTTGGACGAAGGTTCTCCTGAGCTTGGGCAAAGGTTCCCCCACTAACTGTGACAACTACAGGGAAAAAGGGACATTACTTCTTTCTCTCAAGACAGGGTCTTACTGTGTAGCTCTGGCTAGCCTGGAACTCACTATTATAGACAAGGCTGGTGCCTGGAACTCAAGAGATCTCCCTGCCTCTGCCTCAGAGTGCTGGAGTTAAAGATGTGTACCACCACACCTAGCTTGACAATTACCCCTCTCTAAGTCAGCAATGCAATAAAAACTCTAAAGCACACAACTACTTCAGCACTATAACTTAAAAAAACTTGGTTTGGGTTACAAATTCTCAGTTTTCTATTAAACCTGTCAGCTTGGACTAATTCATTAAAAAAAATATGCAGCCAGGTGTTAGAGGCATACTACTCGGGTGGCAGAGGCAGGCATATCTCTGCGTTCACAGCCAGCCTAATCTACAGAGTGAGTTCAAGGACAGCCAGGGCTACACAGAGAAACCATATCTCCAGGGGGCCGGGGGGAACCATATGCAATCGTAAACCTACTTAAAAATCCTAAAGCCAACTTATGCCTTGTGCTTTCCATGAAGTTCAGAAATACAGGGAAATCCATTATATAAAAGATGGCAATTTAAAAAAAAAGAAAAAAACTGCTTTCAAGCAGGGTCAAGAACACACATTTCCAAAAATCTAATGCTCAGGCACTATACTGACAGCTGAGAACTGAAAACCAGAATGTGAGTTAAGACAAAAGAAACTGCCCAGTGTAGTACCTATTAGAACCACAGCTCAGAAGACTGACCTCCACCAGCAGTAACCTCTGACCAGCTTGGAAGGGAGCAGCCAAGGCAGTCACTGTGCTTCAATTCACTGTTTTCTGACACTGAGCTAAGGAGTCAGTTTTCTATCCCTACCCTATTAACCACCTGCCTGAGGCCAAGAGCACGGGTCTTTTGAATGTGTGGAGATGAAATTAACAACCATTCCTTTCAATTAGATTATTTCACCTTGATATATTTGACCTCAAGCAGTTAGTAAAACTACCTGGACTCAAACTTCCCAGATTTTATCTTCCCAGATTAAAAGCCGGTCACTACCTTATTTTAAAAGGTGATGAATTACTAACATTCGCCTACCCCTATGTGCAGGTTAAGTAACACGTTCCAAGGAAACAATGTTATATCCAGAAGCAAGCCAGTTTAAGTTCAGCATCCCCACGGAGTTTGGTTCTTTACTGCCACTCTGTATTTACTTGGAAAACAGAAGCACAACTTTAAATGTCGCTTTTAACTTTTTGCAAGGATGTGCTCCTTGAGAGTTAATCCTAAAACGTTTGTTGTAATCTTGTTTCAGTCGGAAACATCTGCCGTTTAAAGCGCTTTCTAAAGCTAGGAGGAAAAGGTAACCCTCAGCACACAGAAAGATAGGTAGACCACAAATCCTTGAAAATATCTTTGCACACAGTACAAGTCCAACCAAATAAGTACTAAAACAAATTACTTAGCTAGACTTAGTGGGATGCACCTTAACTCTTGGCCCCTGAGAAGATTCTGAGATCCTCCTGAGTTCCAGGCCAGTAAGGGCTCCATAGTAAGAATTAAATAAATAAATAAATAAATAAATAAAAAGGCAGTTGATCATAGATGGTTTGGCAGACCTAACTGCTGTGCTTGCCAACAAACCCAATCGGTGATTGTGACCCAATTCACAATGACTGGACACTGAACACCATCCTCACCCCAGCAATTTCAGATGTGACTTATTTTTGTGGCTCTGGTGACTGAACCTAGGGCTTCCTGTATTCCATGCCAAGTGCTCCACCTCTGAGCTGAAGCCCGGTCCTATCCAATTTCAAACTTTAACCTCAACTCTTGTGAGAATTTAAACACTTCGTTTCCTTGGAGTTATGATCTTCTCAAAGGTTTTTATAAAGTTTGTTCTGATTCAAAACTAAAACATTCCAAGTTAAAAAGGGATCTACAAGAGTCAAGATCTAATGTCAGAGTTTGACTTCCTGCTGGCGGGAATTTCCCATTACTTCGAGGTGCGTTTCGAACCTGCTGAGGGGCACACTCAACTACATTACACTGGCAGTATTTTCCTTTATTTTTCCCAGAAGCTAACTTGGAGGCGCATCTATCTATCCACGTAGGTGCAAAAGAAGCCAAGTCCTCCTTTATCATTCAAAACCCCACTTGTAATCTCCCTTCTCGTGAGTCCCCCCACTGGCTCGCACAGATGCCACCACCGGTCTTCTCATGCTAAGGTTTGCACCTCGGGTTCAAGAACTCAGTGGCCAATAGTGTCCCACAGCCACGTAGCCTGCACAGATGCCTGTCTTTTCCCTACAGAGGGCCTTGGATCTACCTCCATCTCCACTTCACTGTACCTACCTGATAGCACCCAGGTGACCGGGAAGGGCGGGAAAAAAGGGAACTCTCAGCATAGTGCAGGGGGAAACAGTGGGGAGTCTGGAGAGATCACGTCTTGGCGTGGCTGTCTCTGCACCACTGAGCCCTTGATCCCAGGGTCGCGCGCCTCCGTTCTGCAGCCCTGGGAGGCGCGATCACGCTCTCAGCTTGGGCTCCCCCAACCCCCATCCCCATATCCGAAGGCTTCCTTAGGGTCCAGGCCCTGGGTCTTAGGCCAGGTCCGGAGAGCCGGCGCGAGCCAGAGAATGCGCGTGGGGCACGCAGGGCCGGCCAGACGCGTGACGCCCGCCGTTGGCGCGGCGGACCACGCGCGGGCCCCAAGGCGCAAGCAGGAGGCCGCGCCGGCCGTTGGTGGGGGTGGGGACGCGCCGCGCGGCCTCCCGGGGCGCCCCGCTCGCGGTCGCAGCTCGGCTCACGCCCGGCCCGCATGCGATCAGCCCCACCCGCGGGCCCATGTACCTGCGCGGCTGAGCGGGAGGACAGGGCTACTGCGTGGGAGGAGGTGGTGGCGTCCCTCGCGCGATGCCGCGGCACGCGTGCCCGCCGCCCGCTATATAGCCGCGCTCAGCCGAACCTGCTGCTCCTGGTCTCGTGCAGGGACCAATGGCGGCCTCGTCGCCGCGCCCCTTGGCTGCGATTGGACAGCGCCTTTGTCCAGGGGCCGGGCTCCTGAGTGGCTGCCGCATCTACCTATAACTGAAGGATCCAGAGCCCAGATGGACACGAGGCCTCACCAATACTTGGATGGTCTATAAAAATGAGGGCGGGATGCACTGAGAGCGACACTCAGACAAGCCAATAGTTGCATGTACCCGTTCTCATTGGCTCACATTTCTTTTTCTGGGCGGAAACCCACTGTCCAAGCAGGAGCGGTTGATCCACAAGGTGGGGCCCGTGTACTTTGGGGAAGTAAACCCCATGCAACTAGGAGGTAGGCGCGGGGGAGCAATGAAGCCCCCAGCCAATCGCAACACCGGATGGAGCTGATTGACAGGGAGGGGTGGCCCTCTCCAAAGGCAGCCCCAGGGCCGCCGTGCCCTCTGGGGCGGTTAAGAGGATGTGCTAGCTGAGTCTTCCGTTCCCTTTCCTTTCTCTTCCTCTTAGGTGGAATCCTGTCCTCGAGGACACCTCTCCCGCCTTCCCTGTCGACTTTGGTACCCGAGATCTAAGTGACAGAGTTTCTTGGGTTTTGTGGGTTTGGTTTGGTTTTCTCTTCCCATCAAAACTTTTTTTGCATGCGTTTCGGAAGAGCACGAGCTGCTGACCCTTAGCATTACTCAGCACGAATGCAGTGGCGACAGAGGACAGCGAAACTGACTTGATCAAGGGACCCCAGAGCATACCGCTAGTCAGCCTGGCTGGCGTTTGGGAATGCGCTTGTCCCAGGGTATCTCACGGACGTTTTCAGGTTTTCCTGTCTTGTGATTGCAGAGACAAGATCCCCTCTTTAATAACCCTCTGGCTCCAGAGGGTTAAAGGGTGCGTCACCAACAGCCATTGTCACATGCTATTCAAATTGAAATGGGAACTTTTACTCAACTCCTAGGCAGACACACCTAAGGTTTCCCATAAAGGCTCCAGGGTCCAAGTAGTAGTACCTCAGTCTACTGCTGTCCCCAACTCGGTGTTTTGTGAGCCCTCTGCCCATCATGAGCGTTTTTATATTAAAAGAGCTGTGGTCCAAATGCTAAGCACAAACTAGATTAGTCTGTATTCCCTGGAGGTGGGGAGAATTCTAGGCCATCCTGAACTACATAGCAAGTCCAAAGCCGTGACATGAAATCCTGAAGGCAAACTAAACTCGCATTAATTTGTTTTCTTTTAGGGCTTTTTGAGCCAAGGTCTCCCCTTGTAGCCTATGCTGACCTGGATTTACCATGTAGCCTAGGCTGATCTTGAACTCGCCTTCCTTCTGCCCCAACCTCCTAAATACCGGAAATACAGGCGTTAAAGTGTTACAGAGAGTTTCCAAAAGGAACACATGGACAGTTCCCACGTGCAAAGGAAAGACTCAGCCAGCCCAGCCCAGGCTGGAAGGAAAAAGCAGCCAGGCAGAACCTGGAACTCCGGAAACTAGGAACCAAGTGAAAAGTCTGTCGTGCTCCAGCACTGTTTCTGCCCTTAAGCAACCAGAGGCGTCAGAGTGCCTGTCATCAGGCAGCCAGCACTGAGCCTCCAGCGGGAACCTGTTTCTAGGACTGCAAACACCAAGCCCTGAAGCCGCGCTAATATTCCTACACATCCTTCTAGGAATGCTTGGTAGGATTGCTAGTCCAACCAAGGAATTTGGACTTTATTTGGAGCTGTAGAGGCTTCGTTTGTTTTTAAAGATAGCCCCGGCTATCCTGGAACTCACTGTGCAGACCAGACTGGCCTCTAGCTTAGAGAGCCCCCTGCCTCTGCTTCCCGAGTACTGGCATTAAAGGGATGCGGCCCCACACCCATCTGGAAGGCTGTTTTTTAAAGCGTAAACAAGGAGATTTGAGGTTCATATTGGGTTTTCCAGGGGAAAAAATGAAATACCTTATTCAGAGAACTTGGACAAATTTTCACAAGGATTCTTTTTATTAAAATTCCAGGGTTCCTGGCGGCTTTGCTTCCCTCCCCCACCCTCATAACGTATAACATAATCACAGCCTCATCTGGCCTGGAACTCATAAAGATCCTCCTCATTCTACCTCTGCTGGGATTAAAGCAGTGCACCACCAAAACTAGCTTTTTGAAAAAAAAAAACTGTTTTAGGGCTGGTGAGATGGCTCAGCGGGTAAAAGCATTGACTGCTCTTCCGAAGATCCTGAGTTCAGATCCCAGCAACCACATGGTGGCTCACAACCACCCTTAATGAGATCTGACGCCCTCTTCTGGTGCATCTGAAGACAGCTACAGTAATTACTTGGGAGGGAGCGGGCCATTCTGAGTTCAATTCCCAGCAGCCACATGATGGCTCATGGCTATCTGTACAGCTACAGTGTACTCATACACATAAAATAAATAAATAAATCTTTTTTTAAAAACTGGGGGGTTTTTTGTTGGTGGTGATGGGTTTGTTTGTTTATTTGTTTTTTGGCTTTTTGAGACAGAGTTTCTCTGTGTAGCCCTGGCTGTCCTGGAACTCTGTAAACCAGGCTAGTCTCGGACTCAGAAATCCGCCTGCCTCTGCCTCCCAAGTGCTGGGACTAAAGGCGTGTGCCACCACCGCCCGAGGAAAAAAAAAAAAAAAGCTGTTTTAAAGATGTATTTATAAGGGGGAAAATCTGTAAAGATCAGATCATTTTTGTTGTTTGGGAATCATATACATGCATGTGAAGTGTTTCAATTAAGACCACCCTTGAGACAGGTGGATTTCTGAGTTCGAGGCCAGCCTGGTCTACAGTGTGAGTTCCAGGACAGCCAGGGCTATACAGAGAAACCCTGTCTTGGGAAAAAAAAAACAAAAACAAAAACACCCTATTCCCTCTGCCCCAATCCCATGGGGGTTCCCACTGGGTCCAGTTAGTACTGCTGCTATGTGCATGGG
The DNA here is from genome assembly GCF_008632895.1 of Mastomys coucha. Lineage (NCBI taxonomy): Eukaryota > Metazoa > Chordata > Mammalia > Rodentia > Muridae > Mastomys > Mastomys coucha. The sequence continues at coordinate 50,534,761 of NW_022196911.1, read as the reverse complement.
CGTAGGACCACCTCCTGGAGCAATGGCAGGCTCTCTGGTGCCATCCACCTGAGGAAACCTGACTCTTCTCTCCTAATGAGCAGTTCCTAGTGGTTCCTTAGCTAGGGGTGAAAATGTGCCGAGCATCTTCCGGCTTGACTTTTCCCAGGTCTTGTGTGCATGCTGTCACTGTCGCTGTAGGTTCATACGGGCAGATGTCCTATTGTGTCCTGAACCGTCCACTGTCTCTGCCCCTTACAGCCTTTCCGCCCCCTATTCCACAAAGAGCCTTGAGCCTCCGGGTGAGTAGGTGACACTGACATCCTATTTAGGGCTGAGAACCCCCCACAGCCTCTTTTTCTAGCCGGTGGATCAAATCATGAGTCTCTGTGTTCACCACCGTCTGCGGCAAAAACAAGAAGTTTCTCGGTGCGAGGGAAAAGATTTTCAAACCCAAGGATTGTACACAGGCCCTGAGGTCTTCCAGTCATGGGGTTGGAAGTCTAGGCTGGGGGTGGAGGCAGTCCTCTATGGACCATGAAACTCTGTAAACAAAGGCTTACTACAGCACCATTCAGGGCGGCACCCTTTGTAATAGAAGTCAAAGCCAGGTATCTTGTTGCAGGCCTGAAGTACTACCATCCCCAGAGGCGGAGGCAGGATTACCACTCTAAGTAGGCTACTAGGTAGGAGACTGAATCCGAAGGAAAGAAAGAAAGCAACCCCATCTGAGCATCCAGCTACGTAGTCCTCAGACATCAAAACACAAACAGACACAATAACACAATCTCCACTTCCAAGGGAACAGCCACCAAAACCATCCAGAAAATGAATCTACAGGTATCAGTATAAAACTGTCCAAAAGGCATCAAGCAAAGGAGCAGGGAGAATGGATACCTTATGTCGGGCATAAGGCAGGTCAACATTGATGGGTTTTGAGTCGCGGCAGGAAGCGTCTGCAGACACCAGGCCCAGGCAGTTTCACGTGTAAGAGGTTTAATTGGAAGGGGGGTAGGGGGGTAGCAGCGCAGGAAGATAGAGGGGAGCGAGAGAAGAAAAAGAGAGAAAGATGGAGGAAAGTACCCATATATATGTATATATATATATATATATGTCGACGTAGCAGTCCAGGTAAAGGTGGGAGCTGAACCCAATGGATTCTGGGAATATGGTTGCCATCGCCCTGGCGACAGGTCTGTGGACCCGCCCACATATCTGCCGCAGGCAGGTTCTGGATGCTAACAGACGTGGTAGAAGCTCCCATGGACACACTGAAGAGCCAGAGCTGTCCAGGCTCACCCATGTCTGTCTTTTCACTGGGCTTGCACTGGAAAGGAAGAATTTGAGTCACAAGAAAAAACAGTTAATGATTCCCGAGAGTGGGATGAACTTTGTCCCAGCGGAGGAGATAATAGGTTTAGTTTCCATTCTCTACCCTTTGCCACTGTGATTTTTTTTTTCTGTTTAATTTTTTTTTTGTTGTTTTATTTGAGCCAGGGTCAAGCAGTCTGGCCTTTAACTTCAGATCCTCCCGCCTCCACCTTCCAACTACCAGGATGGTGGGCATGAATGGCCACATTCAGCTTGTGGGTACGCTTACCCCATGGCCCGCCTGTGGAGGTCAGAGGGCAAGACAGTAGGCACCTGTTCTCTCATCCTACCATGTGGGGCCTGGGAATGAAACTCAGGCGGTTGCCTAGGCCCATAATATAAAGATCTTTTTTTTGGACAAGATCTCCCCATGTAGCCTTGACTGGCTTGGAGCTTGCTATGTAGACCACACTGGTGTTGAATTTATAGAGATCTGCCTGCCTCTGCCACCTCAATGATGAGATTAAAGGCGTGTGTCTTCACTTTGAGCCTAGGGTTAGGAGCTTGAGCCCATCTTGAGCTACATAGTAAGATCTTGTCTCAAAAATTAATTAACTAATTAAGTGAAAGAGAAGAAAAAGAAAGAAAGAATAGTAAAATAAACCAGGGCAGCAAGAGCTCTTTCCACAGTCTGATGACTGGAGTTTGATTCCAGGCACTCATCACACAAGAGAAGCCACTCATGCAAGCTTTCCTCTGACATCCAGAGACTTGCCGTGGTAAACAAAGGTACAAACTCTCTCTCTCTCACACACACACACACACACACACACACACACAAAGTATAATATTTAAAATCTTTTAAAAATTATTTTTTAAGCCAGGCAGTGGTGGCGCACGTCTTTAATCCCAGCACTTGGGAGGCAGAGGCAGGCAGATTTCTGAGCTCCAGGCCAGTCTGGTCTACAGAGTGAGTTCCAGGACAGCTAGGGCTACACAGAGAAACCCTGTCTCGAAAGACCAAAAAAAAAAAATTATTTTTTAAGAATCACTGTGACCTGGTCTGCCCAAGCTGGTCGCTGGGTTTGTTGAAGGATGCGTCAGCTTCGGAGTTTGTGGTTCAGATGAAGATTGAAGTCATGGCTGGTCCAGAAAGTGATGAGCAATTCCAGTTCACTAGTATTAAAAAATATTTCAACTCTTATACCCTCACAAGTAGAATGAATTGTGTCCTGGCCACTTACGGAGTCATTGCTTTATTGGTCTTATACTTCAAGTTACGGCCTTAAAAAACTCCAGCTGTGAAAGCAACAGAAATGGATTTTGAAATGTCTGGCCTCATCTGTTAAGTCCCATGTCTGAAGAAGCTGATGTTAACCCACCATGTAAAACTCATTTTGTACAATAAATTATGAACCTGGAAAAAAATAGTTTTTAAATTTAAAACTAAAACCTTACAGGGGGGGTGGTGGCACAAGCCTTTAATCCCAGCACCCAGGAGGCAGAGGGAGGCAGATCTCTGAGTCCCAGGGCAGACTAGTCTAAAGACTGAATTCCAGGATAGCCAAGGCTATACAAAAGAAACCCTGCATTTCATAGATGATTGATAGATGATGGATAGATAGATAAATAGATGATTGATAGATGATGGATAGATAGATAAATAGATGATTGATAGATAAATAGATGATTGATAGATGATATAGATGATAGGTAGATGATAGATAGATAGATAGATAGATAGATAGATAGATAGATAGATAGATAGAATAACCTTTTCCTTTCTTCTGAAAGGCAGTCTAAATGAATCTATCAAAACTTTAAAAGAGCTGGACAGTGGTGGGGCACATGCCTTTAATCCCAGCACTTGCAAGCAGATTTCTGAGTTCGAGGCCAGCCTGGTCTACAGAGTGAGTTCCAGGACAGCCAGGGCTATACAGAGAAACCCTGTCTCAAAAAAACAAACAAACAAAAACAAAACTATAAATGACAGACAATTCCTCACATACAAATTTGTTCTATTTTGAATCTTAGGGAACTGTGTATGGTGTCATCACAACACTAACTGCATTAATTAAGGCCAGAAGCAAGCTATGCAACCATCAGGTGAGGACTCAGTGAGGCATGTCAAGGGCAAGTAAAAGAAGTTGACTGCAGGAAGTGAAATAAAGATGGCTCTCCTTCCCCCAGCATAAGTCTGGGGCCATCCGTGCTCAGCACTGCCTCCATGGTTTTTGCATCAGCCTCTGAGACATTTCTGTCATGGAAGCTACTTGTTCTGTCATGGGAGGTACTTGTTCTCTAGAAGGTATGTGGAGTTGGGGCAAGGAGGCAGAGAGTGGTGCCAGTTCCCTTTGTGAGAGACAGAAGCCTTCAGCCAGAGCCCTGGCACGTTCTGCATTCCAGCCAGCCACAGCTGTACCCTTCCCAGTGAGACTTGGAGCTCAGTTTGGGATGAGTACAGAGGGAGAGACCTATTTCTTGGACACCCATGTCTTAACCTTTTGGACAATGGAATCTTCTTACATCCATCACACCATTATATCGGGGTGAAGAGTTGTTAGTGCTTGGAACATGGCGTTATGTGGTCCAATCTGGCCTTGAACTTTCAGCAATCCCCCTGCCTCCAATTCTAAGTGATGAGATTTACAATGTCCACTACCATGCCAAGCCTATTTTGATCTTACATTTATTTTTATTTTAGTTCATTTTAGTTAAGACAGTTTCCCATGAGGCTCAGACTGGCCTCCAATTCATGACTCACCTGCCTCAGCCTCAGGACTGTAGGGGGAATGGTTGTTTATAGATACGTGTGTGCCACCCCCACCCCCCACCCCATCCAGCTAGTCTTAGTTTCTTAGGCTTTCCTGTTAGCTAACTTCTTTTAACTTTTTTTTTAAAGATTTATTTTATTTATTTTATGTATATGAGTACACTGTAGCTGTATAGATGGCTGTGAGCCATCATGTGTGTGGCTGCTGGGAATTGAACTCAGGACCTCTGCCCGCCCGCTCGCTCCACTCCGGCATAATTCACTATAGCTGTCTTCACCAGAAGAGGGCGTCAGATCTCATTACAGGTGGTTGTGAGCCACCATGTGGTTGCTGGGATCCGAACTCAGGACTTCGGGAGAGCAGTTGGTGCTCTTACCCGCTGAGCCATCTCGCCAGCCCTTCTTTTAACTTTTATATTCAAATTAAAGTATGGTTTCTGACTGAACCCATCCTAACACACAGAATGGCAGATTGCTCCCTCCTGAGTGCTGAGATTAAAGGCCTCAGCCACCTTGAACTCTGGATCCTCTGGATTCTTCTGCCTCAGCTTTGGTTTGGTTTGGTCTTGGTTGTTGTTATTGTTTGCATAGCTCTGGATGTCCTGGAACTTGCACTGTAGACCAGGCTTTGAACTCAGAGATCCACCTGTCTCCAGAGGACCAGGGTTGAAGGCATGGACCACTACCTGGCCTAGCTCTGCCTCAACTTTTCACTGGGATTACAGTTGTGAACTGATTTACTATGTGCCTTAAATTTGAATATTTTTTTTAAATATGTTTTTCGGGATAGGGTCTCAAGAAGTCCAGGATGGCCTTGAACTTTGCAGCCATAGTAAGCCTTGAACCCAGAAATCTTCTGCCTCAGCCACTCTAATATCTGGGTCAAAAGGCCTGCCGCCCTAGGCCAGGCCACTCTAGTTTAGGGACTGAGTTGAGTGATAAGCAAGAGAGATAGTCCCTTTAGGGAAATGCCAGATCTTTTATTCCCAGGAGCCTTAGCCTTGCATTCCCTAGCACTGTTTCAGAAATGACCCAGTAGAAGGCACAGATCCGGTCTCCACAACTTAGACTCGGCCTGGCCTCAAAATCTAGCCTGGCCTTTCCCTGTCCAGAGGGGGCGTGACCTATCTCAAAAGAGAGCCGGGGCCTAGTGAAATATCCAAGTCAGAAAGGGGCGTTAACCAAGGGAGGAGCCTAGCTGTAACTGGGCCGGAAGGGACCGGAACTTAGCAGATCCTTCCTCAAAGGGCGGGGCCTTGCGAAGCTGGACCCCGGAAGAGGCGGGGCATAAGTGGAGCCCAGCCCTGGGGCGGGGCCTGGCCGAGGGATGGGTTGGCCTGGGGGCGGGGCTTCCAGGAGCGCTCTCCGGAAGCGCGGCTTTGGTGTCCGGGAGAAGCGTTCCAGTCGTCGTCGCTGCCGCCACTGCTGCCAGTCTGTGTCGCATCAGTCATGCCGGTAAGTGGTCGTTCAGCCCGTGGGAACTTCTGTCTCCGGCCTGATACACCGTTTCCGGGCCAGACGCTGCTATCAGGGCTCAGGCCGTGGCCAGAACTGCAGTCGTTTTTCCGCACTGGGTCCTCCAGCTTCGCGACCCCCGGGAAAGCTGCAGAGAGCAGTGTAATGCAGAACCCGGGCCTCCGGGTCGCTCTAAAGAGTCTTCGAGAGGCAGCCCCATCCTTTTCTGCATAATGGGGAAACTGAGGCAGGGAAGTAGAGCAGACAACCCACATAGGGATGCCAGTACCTGGCCTTTCCATGTGCTTGCCCCTGCAGCGGTGCTGGCGCGTTCCCAAAGAAGCTTGTCTCTGTACACCTCTCCTTGACCACTCTGGCCTGCTTCCACTTCAGCACTGGACTACACTGAGCCGACAGGGTACTTTCTTCCCAATCAGGAGTTCCCAAAGCTCAGAGGAGAGTTTGAGAAGCCAGAGAGCGGCGCTTATCTTGCCTTTGAAGTCACCCCACTCCTTTGCATGGCGTCTTCTAGCCTCATTGCTTAGTTAAATGAAGGCCTTACACGAGGCCTTGACACATCACACAAGAAGAGAAGAAAACAAAAAAACAAAAAACAGTGCTTGTTGGAAAGCATTTATTGTTGGGAACTAGGTAGGATCCAAGATGAAGCCAGACCACCTGGGAAGTGCTGGGCAAAACCAGTTGTACTTGTTTGGGGGCAAGCTCTAATCTCAACTGAGTTCCTGAGATACTGGTCTAGAGTTATGGAGCGGGCAGCATTTTCCTCCCTGTGCCTCTCAACCCAGAGGTCTCCCAGGAGTATTCTGTGTTGTAGCAGCTTATCTTCTGGGAATGAACCTGAGGCTTCTTCCTGGTACAAATCCTTAAACCTCTCAGGTGCCATTCTTGTGGTCCCTGCCCTTTGTCTTCAGACCCTGTCTGCACAAAGCACAGACAAAAAACTTGATAAAGTCCATCCTACCAGTCAAGCTAGTCTGCTCTGCCATGTGACAGAGTCCAGAGTGGAGACTGCCAGGCCCCTCAGGGGGCAGCAGTGAAGAAAAAAACAGCTTGAGGGCCTTCCTATTCTGTGTCTGCCTCTGGGGACGCAGGATTTAAAATGGAAGGAACAGGCACCTTATCAAGACCAATTGCTAAGTGCAGGGAGGTATTGGTCAAATGCCACCTCCAATCTAGCCAGGGAAATAAGTCTTACCCAAGATGGTTTGCAGACAAAAGCTTAACCCAGAAACCTGAAAGTCTGCCTTTGGCTTGCCAGCTGGGCAGCCTCAGGCAAGTTGTTCTGCCTCTCTGAGCCTTTATCTCCTCATTCATAAAATAGGGACTGAAAAAAAAAAAAAAAAACAGACCTTTCAGGACTGAGGTTGGTATTAACTGGAATTTATCATCAAATATGTAAGCACAACTAGTGACCCATCTGTCCCCAAGGACTAGTGACTCTTATTTATATTAACGTAGGTCAAGTGGGGTAGAATCGGGTAGGCAGGCTTCTGCCCCATTTTAACATGGACCTCACTGGTGAGAAGTTCAAGTTTTGGGTTCTCTCCCCAACGTAGGCTTTCCTACTCATGAGCTGTGTCTGCCGGGTCAGTACTTAACCCAGGAGCTTCAGCCTGCTCATCTCGGAAGGAAGATTAAGCCTTTCCTGGCTTGTTGAATCATTGTATTGATTAAAGGAGACAGTGTTACAAGGTGTTTAGAGATGGTCCAGCACATCAGAGATGTACAGATACTAGTAATCAGGAATCTAGACAGCAGTGTTCAAAGACTCGGTGTCCTCCTCCTCTTCTTCCTCTCCTTCTTCCTCTTCCTCTTCCTCCTCCTCCCCCTCCATTTCCACTCTTCCAGTTCTACTGTCTGTAAAAGAATCATGCCACTTACTGGCTTTCTGAAGTAATTAATATATATAATATATAGTAATACAACAATATGTAGTATAACATTAATATTTATTCATATTGTTGTTGTTTCAGAACATCACTGTAGCCCAGGTTGGCCATAAACGAATATGTGGCCCAGAATGATTCTTAAACTCACAGCAATCCTCCTGCCTTAGCTTCTCAAGGGTTGGGATTACAGAAGTGAGCTGCTACACCTGACTTAAAGTTTTGTTTTGTGGTGCTAGGTGTTGAATCCAGGGCCTGTGTATGCTACGTGTGTGCTCCACCACTGAGCCTCAAACCCAAGCCCTAAAGGATCCTTTTGTAAATCTGCTCCAAAGGGTGGAGCAGATTTAGGGATGCCCTGTGAAGACTGGATCACCCTGTCCCTTAGGCCAACTTTCTACATCATGTTTGTAGGCAGAGGTAGGAAGCTCTGAGTTGGAACGTTGGCCTCCTGGAACCGACCTCTGGCCTCTGACCTCTGTATTGTGAAAGAAGTCCTTTCTTGCTGTGGTCCTCAGTTTGGAGCTCAATAACTGTTGACTTTAGCTCCTTGAGCAGCAAAAATTATCCTCCGAAACCCTCTTTCAGAGCTTCTTCTGCGAGTAGGTTGTGGGAGCTGGGCACTCGGCTGTGCTAAGATCTGCCTGGAGCGAAGAAAGCCTCTCTCCCCTAGGCCTTGGCACCCATGACCTCATCACCTTAGTGAACCCTGTGCAGAAGGAAATGAATGCTTCTCTTTTCAAGCTAGAAAAATACTACAGAAAGGAGACATGAGGGCTGCAGGATGGCCCCTGACATCCACACTTAGGCCATGGCACACACTCCCACATGCAAATAAGTGAATAACTATAATTTACTTGTTACTTACTATCTTTTAGGTTTACTTGTGTGTGTGTGTGTGTGTGTGTGTACATGCCACTTGTGTGCAGAGACCAGAAGAGGGCTTCAGATTCTCTAGAGTTGGAGTTACAGTGGTAACTGTAACATCCAACGTGGTTCAGGAAGCTCAGGTCTCTGGAAGAGTTCAAACAGTTTTTTGTTTTTTTTTTTTTTCGAGACAGGGTTTCTCTGTGTAGCCCTGACTGTCCTGGAACTCACTTTGTAGACCAGGCTGGCCTTGAACTCAGAAATCCACCTGCCTCTGCCTCCCAAGTGCTGGGATTAAAGGTGTGCGCCACCACCGCCCAGCTTCAAACAGTCTTAACTACTAACCCTTCTCTCTAGCCCTATTTTTTGTTTTGTTTCTTAGATAGGTTTTTCCGTATATCCTGGAACTCTCTCTGTAGACTAGAGTGGCCTCAGACTTGGAGATCAGCCTGCCTCTACCTCCAGCATGCATGGATTAAAGACATGCACCTGCACCACCCAGCTTTTTAATTTTTTTAATTATATGTATATACCTGTGTCTATGTGTGGGTGTGTGCGTATGAGTGTAGGTGGCTGTGGAGTCCATAAAAAGGCATCAGATCCTCCCGGAGCTACAGTCACAGGCTGTTGTGAGCTAGCTAATGGGGATGCTGGGATCCAAACTCGGGTCCTTTGGAAGAACAGTGGGAGTTCTTAACTGCTGATTACTAATTTTCACAAAGGAACTGCAGAGAACCCAAGTCTATATTCCTACCATCACATAGCAGCTCATAGCAACCTTTATCTCCAGTTCCAGGGGATGCTATATCCTTCTTTGAGGTTCTGTGCAGTCCTGCACATACCTGGTGTGCATAAACTCATGAAGGCACACACATATATACACATAAAAATAATTTTTTAAAACAAGTATGATTGGACTGGCGAGATGGCTCAGCGGCTAAGAGCACTGACTGCTCTTCTGAAGGTCTTGAGTTCAAATCCCAGCAACCACATGGTGGCTCACAACCATCCTTAATGAGATCCGATGCCCTCTTCTGGTGTATCTAAAGATAGCTACAGTGTACTTAAATATAATAATAAATAAATATTTTTTTAAAAAAGTATGCTGAGCCGGGCAGTGGTGGTGCATACCTTTAATCCCAGCACTTGGGAGGCAGAGGCAGGTGGATTTCTGAGTTTGAGGCCAGCCTGGTCTACACAGTAAGTTCCAGGACAGCTAGGGCTATACAGAGAAACCCTATCTCGAAAAACAAAAAAACAAAAACAAAAAAGTATGTGGATATGTGGTACAGACTTTAATCCTGCCTCTGCCTCCCGAGTACTTGGATTAAAGTACTAAATTAATCCTAGTACTCAAGTGGCAGAGGCAGGCAGAGCTCTGTGAGTTTGTGAGCATAGTTTCAGACTAGCCTGGGGCCTAATGCCACAAGGTACCCAAACATGGTTCATTACAACATTACATGAAATTACCTTTAGTCTATGTACATAAATGTGATTTGTGTTTAGACTAGTTTCATTCCCAAGACACCTCATTATGTCTATGCAAGTATTACCTAATCAGGGACATTTCTGCTCTAAAGCATTCAGATGAGGCACACTCAGCCTGTCCTAGAAATATTTTGATGCGCTTCATGGGGAAGGTGTTGTTGGATACCTATTTATGCAGTACTTGGGTTTCTGAGGAAGAATGATAGATGGACAGTATAGTGAGTTCCAGGCTAGTCAGGGCTACATAATTAGACCCTGTTCTCAAAGTAGCAACAACAACAAAA
>NW_022196911.1:50523240-50524512 GCF_008632895.1 Mastomys coucha | reverse complement strand
GGGGGGCGGGTTGTTTCGTTCTTGTTATTTGTTTTGTTTGTTTGTCATTTGCTGTTTTGTTATTGCAGTAATATTGCTGGTGGTTGGGGTCTTGGGCTGGCTGTTTCTATGCTCTTGGCTTCTTATTCAAAGAGTTAAAATAAAAGTGTGCATAGATTACAAATTAGCATGGAAACTATTTATTCAAAACAAAACAATATACAAAACCAACCAGAATGTGCTGCAGCAGAGCAGCCTGCCATCTGTTGAGGGTACTCGGGGCTCTACCTCTTGTCTGGGGCTTCCTTTTATGGGGTTCAGGAGAAGGAGGAGTTTGGTTGCTAGGGGTGTTGTTTGGGTACTTCTTTATTTTGACTGATGGGCTTAGATCACGTAAATCTTTGTTTGCTATGTATGCCTCTTCCCATGATTCATCTGGTTTTAATCGTATGCATACCCAGTTATGCATGAGCAGAAGATGGCAAATAAGGAATTCTCCCTAACATTTCACTTTGAGGACAGTTTGCCTCGTTGTGCTTATACTCCAAACCGTCTAGGCTTGATTGGCCCATTCCCAGGAGTTCTCAGATTGTGGTTTGGGATGTTTGAATAGAATGGGGAAGGCAGGTGTCTTAGTCAGGGTTCTCCAGAGTCATAGAACTTATGGTAGTCCCTATGTAGTAAAGGAATTTATTGATGACTTACAGTCTGTAGTCCAACTCCCAACAATGGTCAGCAGCAATTGTAAATGGAAGTCCAAGGATCTAGCAGTTGCTCAGTCCCACAAGGCAAGCAGGCAAAGCTGAGTGAGAGCCTTCCTTCTTCCAGTGTCCTTATATAGGTCTCCAGCAAAAGGTGTGGCCCAGATTAAAGGTGTGTGCTACCACACCTTTAATCCCAGATGGCCTTGGACTCATAGATCTTCCTATCTTAATCTCCTGGGATTCATAGCCACTATGCCTCAAGATCTCCATGCCAAGATTCAGGTCAGAATCTTGTATCTCTTAGCCTCCAGATTTAGGACCACAGGTGAGCCTTCTAATTCTGGATTTGTAGTTCATTTCAGATATAGTCAAGTTGACAACCAGGAATAGCCACTACAGCAGGGATAGCTAAGGGCAGTAACTAATTTCCAATGCTTAAAGCAAGTGTGTTGGGGGGGGGGGGGTTATCAGTCTTGGGTTGCTAACAGGTTGCTATGTTCATTGTCAAGAGACAGATGTATAGTCCAAGCCATTTCTTTTTTTTTTTTTAATTTTTATTTATTTATTATCTGTAAGTACACTGTTGCTG
>NW_022196911.1:50517330-50523057 GCF_008632895.1 Mastomys coucha | reverse complement strand
CTGTGTAGCCTTGGCTGTCTTGGAACTCACTCTGTAGACCAGGCTGGCCTCGAACTCAGAAATCTGCCCGCCTCTGCCTCCTAAGTGCTAGGATTAAAGGCGTGTGCCACCACCGCCCGGCTAAACTAGGACTTTGTACATGCTAGGCTAGCAATGTACCACTGAATTACATTTCCAGGCTGGAGAACTTGTTTTTCAAAAGGAAGAGAGAAATGGGAGAATATAATTGTCAGAATCCAGCCAAGAGAGAAAATATCTATATCATCCTGCATATCATACATTTACATTAAGATTGATAACAGTGCTGGAGAGATGACTCATCGGTTAAGAGCACTGCCTGCTCTTCCAGTGGTCCCAAGTTCAAGTCCCAGCAACCACATAGTAGCTCACAACCATCTGTAATGGGCTCTGATACACTCTTCTGGTATGTCTGAAGACAGCTACAGTGTACTCACATATATAAAATAAGTAAATAAATCTAAAAAGTAAAGATTCATAACAGTAGCAAAATTACAGTTATGAAGTAGCAATGCAATGGTTTTATGGTTGGGGGTCACTACAATAGGAGGAACTGTATTAAGCTGAGAACTACTGCTCTAGAGCAACTCCAGAAGGGAGCGGGGCAGAAGCCAACATTGTGACCAGCTTAGTCACATACCAGTGGTGGTTTAGCCTTATGTTGAATACACACAAGCTTACCCTGCAATGTTATGGAATGAACTCTTGAGGACATAAACACCTGGAGGCAGAGAAAGTAGAGATCATGGTGGTGGCTGGCTGCCACATGTCAGATCCCATGTTTGTCCCATTCTCCAGCCTGGGGAAGGGACTGGTACCCATGAGTTAAGCCACTTAGGGCATACAATTTGTGAGTATTGGAGCCCAGATGCTCTCGTTTCCAGATTGTGAAGGAAGGGAGGATAGGCACAGTCCCTCTCTGAAAAACAGCCAAAGATCCCAGAAATTGTCTAGCAGTGATATTGACCACCGACTCACTCATAAAATGGGGTGGTACCTCCTCTGTGCCCCATGCTGTTCCTAGTATTCTGGGTGCAGCACTGAATTGAACTGAAGCCCAGTCTTGTGGGTACTTGCCTGCTTTGACTTGTAATATCTCAGAGGTTGGAGGAGCTCAGGAACCTGGGATCCCTTCCCATCTGCCTGCAGTGCAGGGAGCCTAAGAAGTCCCTCCCCTCCTTGGAACTCAAGTGCCGCCTTTGAGCACTAGGTGCTTGGATCAGAGCAGGGTGACCACGTATATGAGTCACCTGCCTACTGACATAATCTATGTCCCTGTCCAGGCTCCTGAGCAGTCCATGGTGACTCCAGTGTTGAAAATAGTGTTATAGTAAAAAACCAGGTCCCGGATCTAATGAGAGTGGGGCCTGCTGCTCGTGGCTTCCCTGGTCATGAGGCAAAGTCCACAGCTCACAAAGCAGTGACCTCGAGGGAGAACTGGATAAGAGCTTCTCACACAGCCCTGCAGGTGGTCCTGGTCATCATGTGCCAGACCTTGCAAAAGACATGGAGACCGTCTCTGTTGGTGCTGCTGTGATACATGGAAGCCCTGTGTCCCCCTCCCCCCTTACCTGTTGACTAGATTGGACTCACAGACAGGCTTCCGGTGAGATTGTGTCCACCCTTTCTGGCTCCCTGTCAACTCCTGAGTAGCCCCTGCAACGGTGTTTGGGTCACTCTAGAGCCTAGCTCATAATCTCTCTCTCTCTTGCAGAAGCACGAGTTCTCCGTGGACATGACCTGTGAGGGCTGTGCCGAAGCCGTCTCCAGAGTCCTCAACAAGCTGGGAGGTGAGTGTCTCTCCACTGGAGACGGATGGGGAGACTTACACAGGAGTCATGTTCAGATGTTTAAGGCCTAGAAGGATCTGAATTGCACTGCAGCTCAGCTGGGATTAACAGTGAAACTAAAATGTGTGTGCCTTGAATGCACCTGGCTGACATGGGGGTGCCTTTGGACCCCACTGCAGCCACCTCACATCTCTCTCATTCACTGAAATCCTCCCCCACTCCTCCCACCTAGCTTAGTCTTGTTTCTGAGACAGAGCCTTGCTATGTAGCCCCGGTTGTCCTAGAATGTACCATGTACACTAGGCTGGTCCTAAATTTACAGTAATCCTCCTTCCTCTGCCTTCCAAATGCTAGAATTGCAAACGTGTACCACCATACCACCATATACAACTCCATTTTGTTGAGTCTTTCAGCGCTCCCCACCCCCAGTGTCGAGATGTGTAGCTGTTGGTCATGGACTCCATCATGCAGCCTCTGCTTGAATGCTCAGTGGCTCTTTGTTTTATGAAGACAGGAAGTATTTAGAGATCAGTGACTGGATTCACAGAGCCTGAAGGAAAAAGCTGGTGTTTGGCTACACTGTCCAGCCCTGGAGCCTAGAGGTGCTAGGTAGGATGCTCCAGTGATCTCCAGTAGGTGACAACATATAGAGTGAAAACAGCCAGGCTTGGTGGTGCATGCCTGTAAACCCAGGAGGATCAAAAGTTCAAGGCTAGCCTGGGCAATTTAGGAAGGCCTTGTCTCCAAATAAAAATGCCCAAAGAGGCTCTGAGTGTAGCTCCTCAATAGAGAGCTTGCATAGCATGTATGACATTCTGGATCCAGCCCACAGTACTGCAGGAAAATAAAATCATAAGTTTATAAAAGCAAAGCAAAGCTCCATGTGGCTGTAATCCTAGCATCTGGGAAGCTGAACCAAACAAGGCAATGCCGTGGATTTGAGGCCAGCCTGGGCTACAGAGTGAGACCCTACTTCTACAACTTATAAATAAACAAAACCTAGGGCAACAGTACCGCCAAGGGGTAGAACAGCTCCCACATTGTCAGTGCACAGAGTGGGACTTTCCAAGGTGGAACTGGACAGATGACGCCAGTGCCCAAGGGGAAGTGCCTTGCCCAAATCCCACAATGAGAGTGAGTCAGGGACTTGCTTCTGAGCCCTTCCAGCTGGAATGTCTTTTTTATTTTTTTTAAAACAGGGTCTTCCATTGTAGTCCTGGATAGCCTGGAACTTACCTTGGGTAGCCCAGGATAGACTTCAAACTTTTACCAGTCCTCCTACCTCAATTGCCTGAGTTCTGGGATTATAGGCATGAACCACCGTACCCAGCTACACTGTTCACAAGAATCTGAGACACTGGGGAGAACCTGGCTGCTGACTTCCTGCAAGGGAAGATTTGATAAAAAAAGATAAGATCTGAGAATGTCAGCGTGTGCCTGAGACCCTTCAGGGATGAAATGGGGGATGCTGAAGAATGGCTCAGTGTTTAGGAGCACCCTCTTGGAAGTTTGAAACTAACTTTTTATCTTCTTTTCTTTTTCTTTTTTCTTTTCTTTTCTTTTTTTCTTTTTTTTTCTTTTTTTTTTTTTTTTTTTTTTTTTTTTTTTTTTTTTTTTTTTTTTTTTTGGCCGGGGGGAGGGAGGAGGTTCAAGACAGGGTTTCTCTGTATAGTTCTGGCTGTCCAGGCTGGCCTCAAACTCAGAAATCCGCCTACCTCTGCCTCCCAAGTGCTGGGATTAAAGGCATGCGCCACCACTGCCAGGCTGAAACTACCTTTTTCTTATGTAGAGGTTGAGAGATTGTAACCGTGCCCTGCATCGTGTGCTGGGCTGAAACTACCTTTTTCTTATGTAGAGGTTGAGAGATTGTAACCGTGCCCTGCATTGTGTGCTGACCAGCCCTGCTGGTGCTGAGAGGCCTTTGCCTTTGATAAGTGTCTCCCTGCACTGGCTAGCTGTATGTCAACGTGATGCAAGCTACAGTCATTTCAGCAAAGGGAACCTCAACTGAGAAAATGCCACCACCAGACTGCCCTGTGAGCAAGCCTGTGGTGGATTTTCTTAATTGATGATTGATGTGGGGGGGCCTAGCTCACTGTGGGTGGTGGCATACACCTTTAATCCCAACATTCTAAAGGCAGAAGCAAATGGATCTCTGTGAGTTGAAGGCTAGCCAGCCTGATCTACAGAGTGAGTTACCAGACAGGCGACGCACAGAAAACCTGTCATGAAAAACAAAGACAAAGAAACCAGGCCTGTCATTACACTAATTGGGAAGCTGCAACAGGAAAATCACAAGCTCAGGCCTCCCTGTCTGTGGAGTGAGTTTGAGAAATTCAAAGCTACTCTGAGACCTCCTCAAAATAAAAAGGATCAAGAGACCTGGGGGTGAAGCTCAGTGACAAGAGTGCCTGCTGGGTGTGTTTGATGCTCTAGGTAGCAGTAGCACACACACACACCACACACACCACACACACCACACATACCACACACACACAAAGGCTGGGGAGCCCCAGGGCTTCAGTAGTAGAATACACATGTGCAACCTAGTACCACGCTGAAAAAGAGTGAGAAAAAGAAAGAGACAGACAGACAGACAGACAGAGCACACAAGCATTAAGATACTCAGTTGAAAGGGTACTTGCTGCCAAGCTTGAGTTTAGTTCTAGGATCTACCTAGGAGAGATCTGACTCTAAGTTGTCCTCTGACCATCACACACACTCTCACACAGACACACACATGCACACCTCAGCACATGTAGCTCACTCATTTACCTCCCTCACATGTACTCTCACTTATGCTCACTGACACACTGTCATACACTCCCTTACTCAAACTCAAAACACATTCATCCTCCCGCACACTCACAGTCATACACACGCTTGTATACAGATTCTTTTCACACACTTGTTCACTCATACTTGCTAACACACACTCACCCATGTTCTTATTAAAATTAATAAAATTTTAAAAGAAAGAGGTTGGAGAGATAAGAGCACTAGCTGCTCTTGCAGAGGGATCTGGATCCAGCTCTCAGCACCATGTGGTGGTTCACAACCAAGGGAACCAATGCTCTCTTCAGACCTCTGTGGGCACCGCACACATGAGGTACACAGATATACATGCAAGAAAAACACATATGGGCTGGCAAGATGGCTCAGCGGGTAAGAGCACTGACTGCTCTTCTGAAGGTCCTGAGTTCAATTCCCAGCAACCATGTGGTGGTTCATAACCACCTGTAATGAGATTTGATGCCCTCGTCTGGTGTGTCTGAAGACAGCTACAGTGTACTTATGTAAAATAATAAATAAATAAATCTTAAAAAAAAAAAAAAAAAGAGGAGGAAATCCACTCCTAGGTGCTCTGATAAACCCAGGATCAGAGGTGAGGAGGACCCAACATCTGTCCCAACACCGGGAGTAACTGGGACCAGTGGGACCAGGCACACAGGAACTCCACCAGCCCAGTGATTCTGCGTCCTTCAGGTCTCTCTGGGCTGGTGTCCTAAGCAGACCTTGGATGCAAGCTCTGCAGCCAGTCCTACAACACCCAGAGGATGCTCCACTCCCAGGTGCTCTAACAAGCCCAGGATCACAGGATCCCAGAATCACAGGATCACAGAGACAGCTTGACTCTGAGGAGTTCTGACACAACCAGGATCACAGGAAGGACTGGCTCCAGTGAGATTTAGCAAGGGCAGGTAGCATTAGAGATAACCAGATGGCAGGGGGCAAGTGTAAGAAAATAACACAAACCAAGGTTACTTGGCATCATCAGAACCTTATTCTCCCACCATAGCAAGTCCTGGACACACCATTATACCAGAAAAGCAAGATTCAGAGATAAAATTACTTCTCATGATGATACAGGACTTTAAGAAAGACATAAATAGCACCCTCAAAGAAATACAGGAGAACA
>NW_022196911.1:50515348-50516716 GCF_008632895.1 Mastomys coucha | reverse complement strand
TTACACAATATCTTTCCACAAATCCAGCCCTACAAAAGATAATAGATGGAAAACATCAACATAAGGAGTAAAACTACACCCTAAAGAAGCAAGAAAGTAATCTTTCAACAAATCCACATAAACTTAATTCTACCTCTTACAACAAAAACAACAGGAGGTGACAATTACTTTTTCCTAATATCTTAATATGAAAATTAATATTGCCATCGTATCCTAATCGATTGAATTCCAAAAATATGAGGAATTAGAAATTTGTTCATTGTCATCCAATGGACTCTTTAATTTGGTAATTGGAAAAATAGGTCCAATATTGTACAATTTATATACATTTTCAGCTTGTTTGTTTGTGACAGTGTCTGGCTGTGTACCACATAAGGGTCTTGAAATCTTGCTTCTCCTATCTCAGCCTCTCTATTAGTAGTATTGTTTATTTCATGTTTTTACACTATACTATGGCTTTCAGAACAGCTCATATATTTCAAAAGTATTTATATACCCAAAAGAAACTTAGACGATTAACTAAGGAGGTGGCTTGTAAGAGAACAACAAAGAGTAAGACTGAATCCTTTGCTTGATGTTTGTAACTCTTGTATCAAGTTTGAAGAAGTGGACTTTATAAGTTACTCTTTCTCTGAGATGAATGCTTTTCCAAATTATCACAGCTAATGAACCAAATCCTTACCCTTACCTAATGTCTGTGCCACCCTCCAAGCAGAACCATTGTTCATTGAAATAGTTGGTGAATGACTTTATAGATAGACCATCTTAAACATACACCATTTCTTAAATGAATGTAACCTGTTCTCTGTGGGCTGAGAATAAAATCACTCACTCAAGTCAAATAGTTTTTACCATAGCAGGAAGTCTGTATCCAAAAATCGTGCCTACAGTTCATTTCTTGGTGCAGCAGAACTATCAACTCTCAGCTTAGCTACGATGGAGGTAAAATCCTTTGGTGATATGAGGGTCATTGAAGTACAGCCTTATTACAATGAAATCCAATGTCTAAAAATTGTTCTTATTTTGGGCTTGTACCACAGTAAGAGCCAGGATTTTAAACTCTACTAAATACAAAACAAACAAACAAAAAGACTTTATATATTTATGTTCACTTAAGAAAACACTAATAGTGATGTGTTATTTTGAAATATACAGTTAATATGTTTGAAGTTATTTAAAATTTATATTGAGAAAAATATATTTTCACTATTGCTGTAGACAAGCATCTATATAAGACTGTTAAACTGAAAAAAAAAAGACTGTTAAACTGATTTTTGCTTTATATCAAATGACTCTTATAACTTATTTTTATTGTTATAATATTTTATAAATTTTAAGGAATATGACAAAAAGGATATTGTAGGTATT
>NW_022196911.1:50498202-50515174 GCF_008632895.1 Mastomys coucha | reverse complement strand
CTTAAAATATGTTTTTCAATGTTAACAAATTCAGATAAATTGAAATCATGTATCTTTTCTCATCATAATGCACTTAAAGTTAAAAAAAGAAAAAAGAAAAACACATAGATAAAAATAAGTAAATTCCAGGCTGAGAAGACTGGTTAAGTGGTTAAGACCTAGCACCCACATCTGGCGCCTCACAACCACTTACAACTCCAGACCCTACACCTCTGGCCTACAGGGCACCTCCACTCATATGAACATACTCACACACAGGCTCAAACATAAACATAATTTTTAAAATGTTTGAAATAAGATTATAAAGAAAGGGAAGGAAGGAGGGCTCCGTGTTGCTAAACTGGGAGGTTAGCATGGGCATAGATAGGAAAGGGAGGTAGTGGTGATGGCAGGATTGCAGGGAGGGAGGAGAGGAGAAAACTCACTCTCGGGCTGAGGAAAGAGTTTAGGAGTGGAGTGTTCGCCTGGTACTTGAGGCTTTGGACTCAAGCCCCATCACCCAAACTCCTTACACGCAGAGAAGAGCCTGCAGCAGAGCTGCCACGCTCACAGTACCTAAAACAGAGAGAGCTCGCTGCTCCCTGGCTCCACGAGAGAAGCCTGGTGTTACAGGAATAATGAAGGAGGCCGACCTCTTTGTTTCAGTGAGTGGAAGGATTTTGCTTCCCCCTCCCACATCCCAGTTTGCTTCTTCCTGCAGGAGTGGAGTTCAACATTGACTTGCCCAACAAGAAGGTCTGCATCGAGTCTGAGCACAGCTCAGACACCCTGCTGGCAACGCTCAACAAAACAGGAAAGGCTGTTTCCTACCTTGGCCCCAAGTAGCCAGGACCTGGGCGAGTCCTTCCGGATATAAACTGAAGAGGCAGGTGGGTGAGGCCCCGGCCATTGTTGCACAAGCCTGTTGCTTCTCCTGGGGTCCCTCATCTGAAAGGCTTGAGCCGAGAAGCAGTTCAGATTGTAATTTCTTTGGGGGTTGGAATCTTTGCCTAAATTCACCCAGAGGGCATCTGTAATAGAAAAACTCCAGACCTTCTTACCACTCCGTTGGCACTCTCTAGTTTTGGAGCACACTGCAACTGGGGCTCCCAGTTTTGATTTGAGGTGCTCAGACTGAACTTGGGATTCTTGAGAGAGGTAGGAGGTTACCCTAATGTGTTCAGCCCACTGCCTCACTCTGGAAGCACATCATCATTGACCACTACAAGAGGCCTTGAAGGCCTCCTGGGAGCAGACAGAACTCCAGGTTATGTTCCCAGAGTCCCGTGGGACTTGAAGCACCTTGTTTGGTCAGCGTGGTTTAAGTTTAGAGTATATGACCCTTCTGAAATGGTGAGCCTCCTACTTTGGTGAAGTGACTGTCCCTTCACAGTAGACACCTGTGTCCCAAGCCTCTGTCACTCCTGTGCATGAGTTCATGCTCACCCTGCCTTTCCTTTCACTTGGAGCCGGATGTGCCACCAGCCCAGCCTGGTGCAGAGTCAATGACCCATCTAAACTGTCTTCCTTCGGAGTTATGGGTTCTGGGGAGGCAGGAAGTGGACCGGTACCAGTGCCCTTTCATCAGGAAGCCTGCCTACCAAGCAGTTTTCATTGTGTCCAGCACCCTCACCTCCTCTACAGCGTGTCTGACGCATGAGTTACTACAGTCACTTTGGTGGTTTGTGCCCTCTTTGGAACTGAGAACATGAGGCCTGGTGAATGCAAGTGACCTGACCAGAACCCCATGCAGGTGGGTGACAGAGGAGGGAATGAGGCAGGCAGTCTGTGCAAATGTGTAAATGATATCGCTGATGAGGGCCCCTGGCCGAGACCAGCTGTAATAACTGGGGGTAGGAGATTCCCCTTTGAGTAGAGCATCCTCCTTAATGTGAACATTTAGAACTTAGGCCATGTGTTCTGTGTATATGGTACATTCCAGCAAATTAAAAAGTGAAGATGATCAAAAAAACCAAAAAATGATCCAGTTCACAGGAGGCTAAAGCAGGAGAGGAGAACCAGGAAGCCAAGGCTAACCTGGATTAGATAGAGAGACCCTGTCTCAAAAATTACATTTAAAAATAACAAAAGATGGTTCAGCAGGTTGAGGGTGCCTACTACCAAGCCTGACAACCTGGAGTTCAATCTCCAGGACCCATGTGGTGGAAGGAGAGAACTGAATCCCTCAAGTTGTCTTCTGCCCTCTACACACGCACATTCAACACACACAACACACACAATTTAAATAAATAGGTAAATAGAAGTTATTGCTTCCCCGTCCTTTTATGGCCCTGGATTTGGTCCATGTCCAGGAATGAGCCAGCATGGAGTCTGGGGTTTAGCTCTGCTCTCGTTCAGACTGTGACTTGGACATGCTTGGTGTGCCTGAGATTAAGTCTGTGAAGGAGACACACCCCTCCGTTCTGCCCCGTTGCCTTTCCTGGTCCCTGTGCAGACTCCAGGCTCCTTAAGGTTTGTCTTCCACAAACAGCTTTGGACCTGCGCATCCAGCATGCTCCAGAATCCCTGGGGTTTATCGGTTGGGTGAGTGGGTGGGACACTCGCCTCCATCTCTTCCAAACAACCTTACTGTGTTTCCGACCTCTATGTAAAGGTTTTCTTTATTTTTAAAAAAATCATTTTTGAAATAGAGCCTCCCCGTATAGCCCAGGCCATCTGGAAGGGTCAACAATCCTTCTGCCCTAACTCCTCAAATGCTGTGATTACAGGGGTGACCTCCCCCAGGTAATCTCCCAGGTGAGGTTGTATATGAGGTCCAGGAAGATGGCTGAGTGGGCAAAGGCACCTTGTGTGCAGGCCTGGCGACCTGCATTTGGTCTCCAGAACCCTCCTGTCCTCGGACCTTCACACACATGACATGCATACAACACCATTCTAATGAAAATCTGTATTTAGCACACACCTTTAATCGCAGCTGAGAGAGGCAAGTGAATCTCTGAGTTCAAGGCCAGCCTGGTCTACATTGTTAGTTCCAGCACAGCCAGGGCCACATAGAGAAGCCCTGTCTCAAACAGACAAACAAACCAAAAAAAAAAAACCCCACAAAAACAAAACAAAAAGGGCTTGTTTAATTTTGAAAAAAAAAAAAAAAGGTTGTGTTTGATAAGCATGGTCTCTGCAGAAGGCCTGGGAGGAAGGAAGAACAGCCCTGTAACAGGAGCAAGCGCCTGCTGATGGCAGTGCAG
This sequence comes from Mastomys coucha, assembly GCF_008632895.1. Lineage (NCBI taxonomy): Eukaryota > Metazoa > Chordata > Mammalia > Rodentia > Muridae > Mastomys > Mastomys coucha. The sequence goes on along the minus strand of NW_022196911.1, from coordinate 50,511,989 downwards.
CCCTTCGAGCTTTGTTATCAAGATGAAAATGCAGTTTGCCGTGTTGTGTTCATGGGCGCCATTCATAAGCATTGTATGCATTCGTGGTGGAACACAACCACATCAGTACCTACTTCAGAACATTTTCTTCTTTAAAAAAAAAAGAAATACTTTTTGGTTTGGTTTGGTTTGGTTTGGTTTTTTGAGACAGGGTTTCTCTGTATAGCACTGGCTGTCTGGCTATCTGTCCTGGAACTCACTCTGTAGCCCAGGCTGGCCTTGAACTCAGAAATCTGCCTGCCTCCCAAGTGCTGGGATTAAAGGCGTGCGCCACCACTACCCAGCTTAAAGATTTATTTATTTATTATATGTAAGACTGTAGCTGTCTTCAGACACTCCAGAAGAGGGAGTCAGATCTCGTTACAGATGGTTGTGAGTCACAATGTGGTTGCTGGGATTTGAACTCAGGACCTTTGGAAGAATAGTCGGTGCTCTTAACCACTGAGCCATGTCACCAGTCCCAGATCATTTTCATTATCTGAGAAAAACACCACATCCATCAGCAGTGGTTCCCTGTTCACCCCCACTACTTCCCCTGATCATACCAGTCTGCTTGCTTCCTGCCATTCTAGGGGAGCCTGGATATTTCATGGTACAGTGTCTTTGTTTGCTTGTTCATTTGAGATAGGGTCTCATGTAGCCCAGGCTAACTCTGAACTCAAGATTTAGTGAAAATGATCTTGAGTTTTCTGATCATCCCTATCTCCACCTCCCCAGGCTGGGATAGCAGGCATGCCTCACCTTCATCATGCCTGTTTTGTTAGGTTCATTTGCTGGGATTTTTTTTTTTTTTTTTTTTTTTTTTTTTTTTTTTTTTTTTTTGTTCTTTTTTTCAGGGTTTCTTTGTGTAGCCTTTGGAGTCCTAGAACTCCCTCTGTATGTAGACCTGAAACTCACAGAGATTCCCTCTTGCCTATGCCTCCCCAGTGCTGGGATTAAAGGAGTGGACTACCACCTCCTGGCATATTATTATTATTATTATTATTATTATTATTATTATTATTATTATTATTATTATTATCGATTTCATGTAGCTCAGGCTGGCCTTGATACTGATTCTCCTGCTTTTATATCCAGTGTTGGTATTAAAGAAGTTGGCCAAACCCAGTTCCCTTGCTTTTTAGTCTGGGAGGTGTCAAACTTGTATAAGCTCTGTATGGGAAGAGTCGGCTCCTGCGTCTCACCCAGGCCCAAAGTTCCATGTCTGGTTACTTTGTAACAGACTCTAACAATACAAAGATTCACCTTTGCAGATAGGAGTCACCAGATACAGAGAGGCTGCAACAGACTGAAATGCAATCCTTCCCACTCGCAGTAGATGGCGCCATTGATCCGTCTTATTTTCCCTTTCTCCTAGGCTGTTGATCTGGTCTCCCCCGCAGATCTGAACACCAACTGCTCAGTCCAGCTCAGCCATGGAATTCCTGCCCAGACAGGCCTTCCCTGTTGGCTCCCTGCGAGTTTCCATCCAATAAAGTCAAGCTGCATTTGTTGATGAAGTGTCTGTTGTGTCTTCTTGGTACTGCTAGCGCATCCTCAAGCTGCTGCTGTGCTTGCCTATGTTGCTAGGGCCTCCCACTCAAGGTCACGTGCCCATCACATGCCCATTCTCTGCGGTGTGATCTTGAGCAGCCCACTGCCCTCTCTGGGCCTCTCTATAATGGGAATCATTGGGCCAGATCAGTGATTTTCTTTCTTCTCACTACATAGACTCTGTATTTGAAAAGCTACCAAATGGCTTGGCGGTGGTGGCACATGCCTTTAATCCCAGCACTTGGGAGGCAGAGGCAGGCGGATTTCTGAGTTCAAGGCCAGCCTGGTCTACAGAGTGAGTTCCAGGACAGCCAGGGCTATACAGAGAAACCCTGTCTGGAGAAAAAAAAAAAGAAAGAGAGAAGAAAGAGGAAACTCTGAAGTAGTTAGAAAAACAGGAAGCCACTGTGAAGCCTGGCTACTCTGGTAGGGTTTGGGCTCCAGCACCTCCCAGCTGGTTTACTTAAGCTCTCAGTGTTCAAGGTCTGAGAGAGAATGGTGTCTTCAGAAAATGATTGTGACACTTACAGGGACCCAATGAGCCATTTGTTTTGTTTTGTTTTGTTTTTTTCGAGACAGGGTTTCTCTGTGTAGCCCTGGCTGTCCTGGAACTCACTCTGTAGACCAGGCTGGCCTCGAACTCAGAAATCCGCCTGCCTCTGCCTCCCAAGTGCTGGGATTAAAGGCGTGCGCCACCACAGCCCAGCCAAATGAGCCATTTAGTGTGAGCTATTTGAAGTAAAGATAGTCCCCAGCATCCACTACTCACTAACATTTCCATTTTTCATGGATCACAGATGGAGGACCGGTAAGTCGTCCCCCTCAAAGATCACCACTGCCTTTACAGAGCTGCTTGGCAAAGCAAGGCAGTGTTTAGTCTGTGTAGCTTTTGTTTTGTCTTGTTTTTTTAAGACAGTTTCTCTTTGCAGCCCTGGCTGTCCTGGAATTGGCTCTGCAAACCAGGCTGACGTCAAACTCAGATCCTCCTGCCTCTGCTCCTGAGTTTTGGAATTAAAGGCGTGTGTCACCACTTTTTAAAAGTTTGTGTAGCTTTCAGAAAGAACCCATGTGTATGAGGTATTACATTGCTGCCAAACTGGGAACCTGAGAGATGGCCCAGTTAGATCCCAAGGCCATGAGGGGATACACTTGGTGTCTGGGCTGCTTTTGAACAGATTTCATCTTGACTGGATCATGGGGGAAACTGATGATCCAGACAGTCACTGCCTCTTAACCTAGGCTGGGGTCAGGGAACTGGAAAGGAGATGCTAGAGCCACCTCCCAAATGAGTTTTCTGCCCATTTACACTGAAAACCAGAATTCCATTTTCCCATGCCAGGAGGAAGCCATGTGACTGTCAGCAACTGTCTGCTGTGCATCGGAAGTTTATATAAAGTGTCCGTCGTCCTGTGTTTGTGAGGTAGGGCATCACTATGTGGCTAACTCTGTAAAAGCACCTGCTTCTGCCTCCCGAGTGCTTGGATTAGTGGCGTGTGCCACCATGAGTAAGTGTGTGTATCCACAAGTGTATGCCGCGTGCGTCTGGGTACCTGAGGAGACTAGAAGTGGACATTAGTCCTCTTGGAGCTAGAGTTACAGACAGTGGTAAAGGTGGATCCTCTGGCATTTACTGGGCACTCAACCCTGCTGGGCCTGGGACGAGATCAGCTCTGCCCTTGGCCAGCCATGCCTTGGGACTAGGCAGCTCATCTCTCCCAGTGGAAGTTTCTTCATCTGGATAATCACAGACCCTTCACTCCAGGGAACCTGGGAGCCAAAACAGACATTCTTTCACTTTGAGGAGAAGTGCTAGTGTAAAGGTGGAGAAACACACCTGTGACCCAGCCCTCTGTCAGTGAAGGCAAGAGGACCTGGAGCTCAAGGCCAGCCTTAGCTGCAGAGACTTTGAGGCTAGCTTGAGCTGCACAAGATCCCCAGTCAATCAACTGCCAACAAAACAAGTCTAGAGTCAATTATGCCTTTGTGGTCCCTTAGGAGCACAGGGCTTCTTCCTAAGGCTCCTGGTAGGTGTTTTCTGACCACTAGGTAGCAGTGTTCTTTGGATTTGGTCCTTCTGAAGGAATTCTAAGGGTCCTCGCTCAATTTGATAATTCCCAACCAACTGGAATAGTAAAAGAGGCAGTGGTCTGTCCCCTGAGAAGCCCGCAGCCCTCAATGCACCACTAACTCAAGCCTAGGGCATTTCTAATGGAGTAGGCAGCCTGGACCAGCTTACCTCCAAAAGGAAACTGTCCCCAAGCTTAATATCTCCTGTCTTCTTCAAGTCTCTTCCTCTTGCTCTTCCTCCTCCTCATTTAAGGCAAGGTCTCCTACTGAACTTGGAGCTGATGACTCCAGCTAGTGTCTAGCCACTGAGCCCCAGTGAGCCCTCACCTCAGCCCAAGTCTTTGATTTGGTTTGGATTTTCTTTTTTCTTTCTTTCTTTCTTTCTTTCTTTTTTTTTTTTGGACAGGGTATTACAATGCAGATGGTCTCAAGTATCCTCAGTTGCTGCTATTTAAGATTTATATTATAGCCAGGTGTTGATAGCTGACACCTTTAATCCCAGCACTCAGGAGGCAGAGGCAGGCAGATCTCTGAGTTCAAAGCCAGCCTGGTCTATAGAGCGAGTTCCAGGACAGCCAGGGCTACACAGAGAAATCCTATCTTGAAACCTGCTCCCTACAAAAACAAAAAAAAACAAAAACAAAAACATTTATTTTTAAGTGTTGTCTGTGTCTGTATGTCTGTGGATATTGCTATGAGTGCAGGTCTCCTTAGAAGCCTATCTGTCTGTCTGTCTACTGATATGTGCCATGAGAACAGGTTGCCTTGGAAACTAGTTGCATTGGATCCCTTGGAGCTGGAGTTAAAGTGAGTCAGTTGTGAGCCACCTGATGTGGGTACTGGGAATTGAACTCAAATCCTTTGAAAGAACAATGTGATCTTAACCACTGAGCCATTTCTCCAGCCCCTGTTTATTTCATTTTTGAGACACAATCAAGGCACACTGTGTAGTCAAGGATGACCTTGAATTTCTGGACTTCCTGCCTCCACCTCGCAAGTGCCCTCCACCTCGCAAGTGCTGGTATTGCTAACATGTACCACCATGCCTGGTTTATGCAATGGTGGGGATCAAACCTAGAATGTTGTGCATGCCAATCTAACCCCAGCCCAGTTTCCAGATTTTCAAAGTGCTCGATGTTTCTACAAAGTTTCCTCAAGGACATAGGAGGACTCATGTAGAGCAGACCTTTCCAATGTGGTGCACCCACAACATGCAAGACAAAGCGGCTTTACTCATCTGTGTTGTTGATCTTAACCACCAAACCAGGGCCTTGAACATGCTAAACAAGCAAGCACTCCGTCACATATCTGCTTCCCCAGCCCTGTTTGTGTATGTGTGTGGATGTGTTGCTTCTATATGCAGTTATGCATACCTGTGAGGACATGAGGCCAGAGGAGGATGGCAGGCATCCTGCTGTATCACCTTATGCTTTATTCCCTTGAGACAGAGTCTAGACTAAGGCTGCATCCAGCAAGCCTGCACTACTCTGTCTGCACCTCTCATAGCACTAAGGTTACAAATGCATGCAGCCACACCTGGCTTTTTATGTGGGTGCTGGGATCCGAACTCAGGTCCTCATGCTCGTATAGCAAGCACTCTTACCCATAGAACCATCACTCTAGCCCTGATTGTTTGCCTTTTTTTTTTATTTTAGATTTATTTATTTATTTTATATATGTGAGTACATTGTCGCTGTCAACAGACACTCCAGAAGAGGGCATTAGATCCTATTACAGATGGTTGTGAGCCGCCATGTGGTTACTGGGAACTGAACTCCTCTGGAAGAGCAGTCAGTGCTCTTAACCACTGAGCCATCTCTCCAGCCCCACATTATTTGCCTTTGTTTGTTTGTTTGTTTTGTTTTGTTTTGTTTGAGACGGGGTTTCCCTGTATAGCCCTGGCTGTCCTGGAACTCACTCTGTAGGCCAGGCTGGCCTCAAACTCAGAAATCCACCCCCCCAAGTGGATTAAAGTGCTGGGCTTAAAGGCGTGCGCCACCACTGCCCGGCTGATTGTTTGCCTTTTAAGGGAGAATCTCACTATGTAGCCCAGGCTGGCCTCTCATCTCAACATCCTCCCACGTCGTCTTCCCCAGTGCTGGGATTATAGACATGTGCCACTGTAATCAGATTTAGTTCAGTTTTAATGGCCTGGACTTCCACCTGTAGCCTGCTGTGTTCTGGACTTCAGCACCCATATCCTTCCCCTGGTACTGGGTTAACTGCAGCCTGTGGAAGGCGATGATTTCTTTGGTGAAACTCGGTTTCCTCATCTATACCATGGCAGTCACCGTGGTAGCTCCTGTGGCAGTGATGATTACCCACAATTCTCCACAGTGCCAGGATTATTCTACAAAGGAGAATGTTGTCTTTCAGTTGGAAAACTGAAGGTTGCTAAGAGAGAGACTGTGAGAAGGGACCAGTGGAGCCTAGAGGGATGTGCCCATGCCACGTGGGAGGGGTCAGTTGCTTGGGCCACTGCCCTCTTTATGGCATCTCCTTTAATTAGTGCCATCTCTTACACAGTCCCAGTGTGTTATTTCTTGGGAGTGTCTGTCAGGGCTAGTTTTAGAATTCTGTGTGTTTTTGGTGGCCCTGTGTCCACTTAGTTTATATAAATGAATCAAGTTTCTTTAATCTGCTACTTTAAACTTTACCATCAGTGTGTGTGTATAAGTGTGAGTGTTGTAAGTGTGAATGTGAGTGCATGAGTGTGTGTGTGCATGTATTCCATGTGTGTGAGCATATGAGTATGTTTGTGAAAAAGAGTGTGTGTGACTGTGAGTACATGAATGTGTGTGAGTGTGTGTGTGTGTGTGTGTGTGTGTGTGTGTGTGTGTGAGAGCGAGAGTCTATATGAGATTATCGAGGTTGCTTGCAGTAGCACAGGTAAGGGTTATTTATAGGAGTGTAAATAGGTGTGGCTACACACTGAGTGAGTGCTACTCCCTCCTCCAATCACCATTAACCATCTGCTGTTCCTCATGGATCAGTGAGGTCTCCACCAGTGAGCTACACTCAGCCGTGTACTACCTGCTTTGAGTAAAGTAGGCAGGGTGTCAGAAATGGGGACAGTGGAGGTAGTCATATATCCCTGCTTCTGTTGAGTGGTCCCTCAGCCTTGGCTGGTGCGGTACCCCTGAGAATAGGGGTTTGGAACATTCACTCTGCTCTGGACAACTCAGGGAGCTTCCTGTGTGATGCCCACACTTACCTTCAGCCTTCCTCATGCCCAGGGCTAGGAAATGGTGTCACATGGGACATTAGCCTAGCTCTTTCCTGTAGTAGTGCCAGAAGGAGAGCCCTTTCTTTCTCCTCTGTCCCACCCTCTCCAGTTTCTGTCCCCCATGGACATTGGGGAACAGAATATCCCAAATCAGATAATCTTGAATTACAAAGAAAAAAGAAAGAAAAAAAAATGAAAAAGGGCCGGGCAGTGGTGGCACATGCCTTTAATCCCAGCACTTGGGAGGTAGAGGCAGGTGGATTTCTGAGTTCGAGGCCAGCCTGGTCTACAGAGTGAGTTCTAGGACAGACAGGGCTACACAAAAACCTGAGGCCAGCCTGGTCTACAGAGTGAGTTCTAGGACAGACAGGGCTACACAAAAACCTGAGGCCAGCCTGGTCTACAGAGTGAGTTCCAGGACAGCCGGAGCTACACAAAAACCTGTCTCAAAAAACAAACAGACAAGAAAGGAAGGAAGGAAGGAAGGAAGGAAGGAAGGAAGGAAGGAAGGAAGGAAGGAAGAAAGGAGGAAGGAAAGAAAGAAGAAGGAATTACAAAGGGGCCTCTGGGCAATATTCTTTCTTTCTTTTTTTTTTCTTTTTCTTTTTCTTTTTTTTTTTTTTTTTTTTTTTTTTTTTTTTTTTTTTTTTTTTGGTTTTTTGAGACAGGGTTTCTCTGTGTAGCCCTGGCTGTCCTGGAACTCACTCTGTAGACCAGGCTGGCCTCGAACTCAGAAATCCGCCTGCCTCTGCCTCCCAAGTGCTGGGATTAAAGGCATGCGCCACCACTGCCCGGCAATATTCTTTCTTGATGCCGTTGTTTGTTTGTGTGTGACAGAATCTCAAGTACTCCATGCTGGCCTTGAATTCACTTTGTAGCTGAGGAACCTTGAACTTCTGATCCTACTGCTCCCCCCCACCCCCAGAATGCTGGAATTACACTTGTGTACCACCTCGCCCAGCCTTCTGGATGCCTTTTGGATAAGGGAAGCTGAGAAAAGGAAGGTGGGAGAGCCCGTGGGAGACTGGGCCACACTGATCCTACCCCAGCTTATACAGTCCTGATGTAGCTGGGCAAGGACGCTCTGAATCCGGAAGAATGGCGGATACACAAGAACGGGCCATGGTGGGAGTTTGATGTCTAGCCTTAGCCTGGCACTGTGGCTCCAGGGGAAGCGGATCACCCCACAGTCTCCAGCCTGGTAAGTATCCACCAGAATCTGGGCCTCACGCTTGAGAACACATTCCCCCCATCTTTCCACTGTTCAAGATCACTGACACCTCACTCTGGGCCTGGCTCCTCCTCTACCCTCAGTCCAGGCTCCATTTTGAAATAGTCCTTCCAGAGGCAGCTGCTTGTGACCACATGGCTTCCGTTTTACCTAAACAGAAGCTGTGGTCCCTATGCATGCCCAGTAATTAGAGGGCCAGAAAGCCAAAGATGGCAAAGGATGGCAGGAAGGAGAGGCAGGAGGACTAGGAGATGAGCGGCCTGGAACCCTCAGAATGCCACATCCCTTGGTAGGACTGAGACCTTCCCAATGCCACCTCAGCTTCATTGATCAATGCTGCAGATCAAACCTCCTGTGGTGGCAGGCCTCCTGGACCTGGGCATAGCTGAACTGAACCCTGTAGCTTCCCCGGTCTGGTCTGCCTTCTTGATCTCTCAGCTCCGATCGGGGTGTTTGACACAGGATCTTATGTAGCTCAGGCTAGCCTGGAATTTCCTAGCCTCCTACCTCCAGTGTTTCTGATCATAGACATGCATTATCACATCCAGTTTATATGGTACTGGAGGTGAACCCCAGGTCTTCAGGCACGTTGGGCAAGCACTCTTCCAGCTGAGCCACACCCCCAGCCCTCACTCCTCACATTTCAAGTGTTTCCTCTTACACTGAAGTAATGTCTCCTTATGCTTCCCAGGTTGGGTTTGAACTCCAAACCCTCCTGCCCTCACCATCCTAGTCTGGGGTCAGAGGTGCTCACTACAATATCAGCTCTCTTGTCAGTTTTTTTATTTTCCACTTTCGAAGAACACTGGCCAAGTATTTTATTTTATTTATTTATTTTTGACACTTTGAATGCTTTTTATTGCTCACCAGTTATGGAACACGCATGTGAAAGTCTTAGTGTACACAGACACTTTCAATTCATTTGGGTGAATAGCAAGACCGTGGTTGACGGGTTGTAGGTCAAGGCTACAATTTGCTGTTTTCAAAAGCAGCCAGATGGTCTGCCAAAGCAGCCCTAGCAGTCTGTGTCAGAAGAGCATCATTTTATCTCACAGCTCTGAGGATGCTGGGAATCAAACCAGAGTTTTCCAAAAGCACTTTTACCTGCTTCAGCCTCCTGAACTCCATTTTAATTTGAGAGCTTCAGAGGAGTAGTTTGTATCGTTATCGCTTGGTTTTGTAGCAGACTGGGATGAGGTCAGAAGAGGTAGCAGCATGACTCTGTAAGAAGGTATTTGAGGGTTTCAGTTCCAGACTCAAGTTTGCCACAATGTGTGTGTGTGTGTGTGTGTGTGTGTGTGTGTGTGTGTGTGTGTGTGTTTTGGTGGGGTAGGAGTGGGGCGCAGGGAATTACCTTGGACAACTTATTTGGATAATCTTGGCTTCTCTTTTATCCACTTGTAAAACAAGGCCATTCTGCAACATATTCTCTAAGATTGACCCTTGCACCACGATGATCCAAGTTCCATCAATGAAGTCACAAGGAGATATGCCTTCCCCAATTCCAGTCACTAAGAGAAGTAGGAAATGACTCCAGGTGTCTGGGCTTCCAGGCCTAGCTTCCTGCCCTTCTCTCATGTATGGCCCAGGGCTAGTGTGCAGGTCCCTGGGGAGGAACTGCGGTTCCCCTGTGGGTGGTCATGTTCATTCCGCTAATGGATCTCCAGAGTCTATCCTTGCCAGAGGGAGGACCCCGAAGACAGCTCCTTCCCGCCTAGGCCCTCTGGACTTCTTGTGCACAGCAAAGGGGCTTTCAGCATGGACTCTTAGCTTAAGCATTTGTTTTGAACTTTTGAGTTTTTGGCCTCTGGGAGAGGCCTGCAGAGAGGAAGCTGTGAACTGACAGCAGACAACTTAAGCCTCATCTGCCTGCCAGATTCACCCAAGCTCTGGGGATTTTCTTTTTTTCTTTTTCTTTTTCCCGGGGTGGGGGGGATGGAGATGGAGAGGGAGACAGGAGAGAGGTTGGAGGAAGAAGGGGAGGAGAAAGAGGAGGAAGAAGAGGAGAAGATGAAGATAGCAGGCCAAGTATTTTACAAGCTGTCCACGAGCATGGTTGACTAACATTCTCCCTGGGTTATACTGGAGCTGGGAGAGGTCAAGCACCTCCTTACTTCTTTACTGTACTGTCTCAGAGGGGCCTGTGTCATATGGCTTGGCAATGGCCATATTACCTAAGGGCATTAAGATTGACTGCTGGTACCCTCCCTGTAAAATGGTTGCTTTTCTCTTCTCTCTCTCTCTCTCTCTCTCTCTCTCTCTTTCTCTCTCTTGCTTTATTTATTTATTTTTTCCAAAGACAGGTTTTTCTCTGTGTATCTCTGGCCATCCTGGAACTTGCTTTGTAGACCAGGCTAGCCTCGAATTCAGAGATCCATTTGCCTCTGCCTCCCATGTGCTAGGACTAAAGGCTCATTTTTTCTCTTCCACCCTCAGCTCTTATAATAGTCATCTACCTGTCCAATCTCACTCAAGGGGGGTTGAGAAATGAGCTCCCCTTCCCCGAGGTGGGGGAGGGGGGTCCCTACACCTTACTTGAAATACATTGTTTGAAGAGTTTAAGTTTGTCCTCTCATGCCTGCTTGAATGGCTGCATGGCATTGAATTATGATTTGTCTCACCAGCCAACCAGTCTATTGCAGTCAGTGAGCTCCGGTGTCAGTGAGAGACCAGGTCTCTAAAAAAACGAGTGGGATGTTAACCATGGTGGTGCACACCTTAATCCCAGCACTTGGGAAGCTGAAGTAGAGGATCAAGAGTTCGAGGCCAGCCTGGGCTATGTAGGGAGACCCCCCAACTCAAAATAAATGAACATGGAGCTGGAGAGACGGCTCAGTAGCTATGAATATAAAGCTCTTATAGAGGATCCGAGCTTGGTCCCATTATCTATGGTGGGAGGCTTGTAATGGCCTGTAACCTCAACTCCAAAGGATTTGAAACCTCTGGCCACCTGAGCACATATGTGAACATAACCTACACACATACAGATAATTAAAATTAAAAATAAACTTTAAAAACAAGCACACACACACCCCTCCCAAGTGTGCCACTGGTTCATATATACTTGGGACTACTGGCTTATTAACATGGGCCGAAATTAGAAGTCTTTTGCCTATTCTCTCCAAAGCAAAGTGTCAGGTTAGGTATGTTGGATCGTGTCTTTAATCCCAGCACTTGAAGACGGAAGTTGGTGGGTCTCTGTGAATTCAAGGCCAGTCTGGTCTACCTAATGAATTCTAGGCCTGCTTGGAATACAGAATAAGACCCTGCCGCAAAGGAACAAAATTAAGTTAAATTAAAACATGAAGTTCTGGTTTCTATTAAAGGTGGCACTTGTCTCTGTGTCTGGGATTTTCCCAGGTTTAACATTTAACATTCCAAACCTTAAAGCCCAAGAGACCTTCGAGTTTGGAATAAAACAGAATCTTTGGTGGCCACATTTAAATATAAACACTTGAGGAGTTTAAGTAAAACGAGCAGTCACCCTGGCCTTTGCTCAAAAATGGAACTGTGATGTGAATAGTGTCCATAGAAAATGAAGACTTTCTCCCCAGAACATTTGCTGTTATTGTTGGGATATGACTTGAGCTTTTAGGTGACTGGACAGTATTCAGCCCTGTAACTTCACCATCGTTTTATTTAACCTGGTCCCCACAGATGGAAATTTACTTTCTTTCCAATATTTGGCTATAATTAACAAGTCTGCCATAAACATCCGTATTTATCTGTTCTGTAAACTGGCAAACGCTGGGTAATCATTTGTTTTGAAAACACGGTTTTTCCTGCTAAAAAAAAACGAAACCTCGGGGACTCTCTTTTCCTTCAGGGGGACCAGGGATGAGTTAATATAGGTTCCCAGCCAAGGACCTGGGAAGGTAGCCCAGACAGGGCAGAGGGAGGCATCCTGGGGGTTGGGGGGGTGGTGTGTGCAGCCTCCTGCTGTGGTTCCCAGCAGGGAGAAGGTTGTTTATCAAGACGGGTGGGAGAGGAGCTGGCCAGACATGGAGGGGTCCAGTCCTGGCTGGGGCAGGACAGAGAGACTGGGGCCATTCAGCCCAGCTCTAAAAGGAGCAGAAACGGGCAGGAAAAACAAGTCCAAACACACACTGGGTGGCTGCTAGCTGGCCCAGCCTCTTGGTACACCAAGTCCATCGATGCCAGGCAATGGGACCCAGCCAGTTCTTCCCTGGGAATCCACCCCAGACTGGGCAGGTCTCAGTCAGCTCCACAGTTGCTTCCTGAGGCTATAAGGCATGGATTCTTACAGAATTGGGGATAGTTCAGTACTTTTCCAGACAGATGGGCATCCTGGGCCAGGAAGGTGATTTTCCAGCTGTTTGTGTGCTGTGCCTGTGTGGATACATCCTTCCCTACTTCAGGAGTGGCAGGAACACTAATCCATTTGTTCTGTGCCCAGTGACGTTGGTATGACACAAGGCCTCGGTCTCAAAAAGAAAAAAAAAAAAAGAAGAAGAAGTTTGAGAAATGTCAGACCTTTCAAATCAAGCAGAACTGTAACACTGCACATAGCGGCCCATGCCTATAACCCCAGCACTTGGGAGGCAAAGGCAGGAAGATCAGAAGTTCAAAATTATCCCCAGCTCTATATAGTGAGTTCAAGGCCAGCTTGGGTCATATGAGATCCTACGCCCCATCCCCTCCAAAAGGTCTAGAATTGTGGGAACTCCTTATAAGCTTCCTTCCTTTCTTTCTTTCTTTCTTTCTTTCTTTCTTTCTTTCTTTCTTTCTTTCTTTCTTTCTTTAATTTTATGTGTATGAGTGTTTTGCCTGCATGTATGTCTGTGCCTACAGAACACAGAAGAAGGCATCAGATCCCCTGAAACTGGAGTTGCAGACGGTTGTGAGTTGCCATGAGGATGCTAAGAATCAAACCAAGGTCCTATGGAAGAGCAGTGTTCTTAACCAGTGAGCTATCTCTCCAGTGCCTTTCATAAGGTTTCTAAATGGAAACTCAAGGGGAAATTGAGGCAGATTGAGATTAAATAATATTAGGAGAGTTATTAATACCATAGGCAATATGGCTGAGATTTGGAAGCAAGTTCAAGCCCACAGGAGTTTCATGCCATGCAGTTGATTAGAAGTCCCTTGCAGTCAGGATATTTCCAACTCCTAGGCATCAGGAGATAGGAGAGATTGAGCCCTTTAGTTAATTTCTGCCCTCCAGGACAGATGGGACTGGTCACCTGTATGTAGCCTTTGACTGAATAAACTTCCTTTGGAGAAGTTAGGATTGCAAACTCACAGCCACAGTGGGGTGCCTTCAAGCAGCTTCGAGGGCCAGAAGAGAAAGAGTCCCTGAGAGTCACTCCTAACCCAAACCTAACAATCAAACACATCCAACACCTAACTTCACCAAGTGTGGTGGCTCATACTTGTAATCCCAGGACACAGGGCAGCTTGCAGGGCAGCTCAAAGGGCAGAAACATGAGAGTAAGGTCAGGGTTAGAAGCCTAGCCTGAGCTTCATGAGACCCAGTCTTAAAACAACAGCAATGGGCTGCAGAGATGGCTTAGCAGGTAAGAGAACTGACTGTTCTTCCAAAGGTCATGAGTTCAATTCCCAGCATTCACATGGTGGCTCACAACCATCTGTAATTGGATCTAATACCCTCTTCTGGTATGTCTGAAGACAGTGACAGTGTACTCACATGCATAAAATAAATAAATAAAT
>NW_022196911.1:50475403-50498153 GCF_008632895.1 Mastomys coucha | reverse complement strand
GAAAGAAAGAAAGAAAGAAAGAAAGAAAGAAAGAAAGAAAGAAAGAAAGAAAGGAGAAAGGAAGAAAGGAAGGAAATATCAAAATTATTTGCTGGCAGAATTCTTAGAACCTTCAATAAACCACTTGTATAAACTTCAATATGTATTTGAGAATTAAAAAATCAAAAACAAAAACAAAACAAAACAAAACCCCACAAAAAACAAAAACAAGAAGCCAGGCAGTGGTGCACACGCCTTTAATCCCAGCACTTGGGAGGCAGAGGCAGGTGGATTTCTGAGTTCAAAGCCAGCCTGGTCTAAGTTCCAGAACAGGCAGGGCTGCACAGAAAAACCCTGTCTTAGAAAACAAACAAAACAAAATCAAAACCAGAGTGGGCTCCACTTGCCCAATTTTTAGTCCTTGGATCCTTTATAGAACTCACATTAACTGGCCTGCCCTAACACTTGGAGCCCGTGGAATCCGGTCAAGGAGAGGTCTGAAGGCTGCTGTATCCTGCACAGACTCACCCACCTCATCTCCAACAAGATAAAGTAACTGGCTTTCAGGAGTGTGAAGCACGCTCCTGAACTGACTCAAGGCCAGCAGTGTAGCAACTGTGACAGGAGAGAGCCCATGCTCTCCCACCTTGCCTGTGCAATAAAGCCACTTACCAGACAGATCTCTGAGGGCCCATGTGTGACAAGCTTGGTGTACATGACACAAGAGGTACCCCCCCCCAGTACCATGCTGGGTTTGTAGAGGTCTGAAGTGTTCTCTTTATCAGTCCTCGCACCTCTACCCCTCCACCGCAGTTACAGTGTCTGACTGGCTAAGGCAGTACTGCCTGGGAACAACAAGGCCAGGGTCTTGACAGACAGCCTTTTCCCTCTGAGATCAGCACGGGAAAAGGCAGGGTTGGTTCATATGGCTAAGGACATAGTGTCCTGTGTAGGAGACTGCGTTTTCGAGGAGGTCACAGGCTATCTCCGTTCCTTCTCTTGAGGTACACTGGTAAATCAAACTCTGAGGTCTCCGAGGAAATCTTAACCTAGGCCATTTACCTCTGACTGTTGATTGGACTTCAGAACACATCCTTCTGTACACATGTATACACCTATTTATATAGCATGTATACATTTAATTTGTCAGTTTAAAAAAAGAGGCCTGGGGCTAGAGAGATGGCTCAGTGGGTAAGAGCACTGACTGCTCTTCTGAGGGTCCTGAGTTCAAATCCCAGCAACCACCCATGAGATCTGACGCCCTCTTCTTGTATGTCTGAGTTCCAGGACAGCCAGGGCTATACAGAGAATCTATTTCTTATTTTTGTGTGTGCCATATATATGTGCATTTATGTACAAGTGCATGTATAGGCCAAAGGTCAATATTAGGTCAAGTGTCTTCCTTAATCTCTCTCAGTCTTATTTATTTTTATTTTTTTTGAGACAGAATCTCACTGTGTAGTCTTGGATGGTGTGGAACTTGCGACATAGACCAGGCTGGCCTTGAATTCACAGAGATTCATCCACCTCTGATGGGATTAAAAGCAAACATGGGGCTGGAGAGATGGCTCAGCAGTTAAGAGCACTGACTCCTCTTCCAGGGGTCATGAGTTCAAATCACTGGTACCATATGGTGGCTCATAACCATCTATGATGAGATCTGATGCCCTCTTCTGATGTGTCTAAAGACAGCTACAGTGTACTTATATAATAAATAAATAAATCTTAAAAACAAACAAACAAAAGACCACCACCATGCCCAGCTCTACCTTATTTTTTGAGACAGATTCTCTCTCTGAGCCTAGAGCTTCCTTATCCAACTAGACTCACTGGTCATCCAAACCCAGGGGTCTTCTTGTTTCCATCTACCCAGAGCTGGGATAACAGCTGTCCACTGCCTGGCTTTTTACATTGGTGCTGGGGATCTAGACTCAAGTCCTCATGTTTAAGTGGCAAGCTCTTTACCCTCTGAGCCACGTCTCCAGGTCAAGCAAAGTGTTCTTTTTTTTTTTTTTAGGTTTTTCGAGACAAGGTTTCTCTGTATAGCCCTGGCCGTCCTGGAACTCACTCTGTAGACCAGGCTGGCCTTGAACTCAGAAATCCACCAGCCTCTGCCACCCAAGTGCTGGGATTAAAGGCATGCGCCACCACCGCCTGGCAAGCAAAGTGTTCTTAAGAGAAAGTTCTTTCACAGTAATAAGGCAGCATCTGCTATCCAGCCAGACGTGGAGGCTGGCTAAGAGGAAGGAAGGAGAAGTGTGTCTGAAGAATCCTATTTCTCTTTTTTAAAATGTTTCATTGAGGGCTGGAGTGATGGCTCAGTGGTTAAGAGCACTTACTGTTCTTCCTTGAGAACTGGAGTTCAGTACTCAGCACCCACATGGTGGCTTATACTAGTAAGCTGTCCTCTAATCTCAGCTTCTGTGTAATAGCACATGCAATCTCCTCACAGATATTAAATCAATGTACCAGAAGCATTAAAAGAAATCTAATTAATAATTCACAGAAGCCTATCTCCTTTCCCACCAGTGCATCTCTCAAATCTGCTCCTGATCCCAGCTCCCCGGAAACACTTCACAACCTGGCGTATTCTCTCCTTCCCTTCTTATTATTCATTTTTAAAAGCTTTTGTTGAGAACTTTTCATTTTGAAGCAATTATACACTTGCAAGAACTCTAATGATACTAGACCACAGGACCTAAGCTAACTTTCTCTAATGGCAACATGCTCTATAAATTTTTTATAAAAATACTTTTGTGGGTTTTTGTTGTTGTTGTTGTTTGTTTTTGAGACAGGGTTTCTCTGTATAGCCCTGGCTGTCCTGGAACTCCCTCTGTAGACCAGGCTAGCCTCGAACTCAGAAATACGCCTGCCTCTGCCTCCCAAGTGCTGGGATTAAAGTCATGCACCACCACTGCCTGGCTTTGTGGGGTTTTTTTTAACTTTCTTTCTTTCTCTCTTTCTTTCTTTCTCTCTTTCTTTCTTTCTTTCTTTCTTTCTTTCTTTCTTTCTTTCTTTCTTTCTTTCTTGTTTGTTTGGGAGCGTTCACGTTACAGCATACACATGTAGGCCAGAGGATAACTTGCAAGAAGTTAGTTACCTTCTTCTATCACATTGAATGTGGATCCTAGGACTTGAACTTGGGTCATCAGACTTAGCTGCAAGCACCTATGCCTACAGAACCATCTCTCTGGCCCCTTCTCTTTACTCCCCTCCCCCACTTATTTTTTTTTAAAGACAAATTCTCACTGAAGAGTCCAGAGTCCAGGTAGGTCTTAAATTTACAAATCTCGGGCTGGGAAGATGGCTCAGCAGGTAAGAGCACCAACTGCTCTTCCGAAGGTCCTGAGTTCAAATCCCAGCAACCACATGGTGGCTTACAACCACCCGTAATGAGATCTGACACCCTCTTCTGGTGTATCTGAAGACAGCTACAGTATACTTACTTATAATAATAAATAAATCTTAAAAAAAAAATTTACAAATCTCCTGCCACAGCCTCCTGAGTGCTAGAGTTATAGGCCTGCATGCAATGCCATAAACAACTTTTTAATTTTTTTGTTTGGTTTTTTTGTTTTGTTTTGTTTTGTTTTGTTTTCAAGATAAGGTTTCTCTGTATAGCCCTGGCTGTCCTGGAACTCACTCTGTAGACTAGGCTGGCCTTGAACTCAGAAATCCGCCTGCCTCTGCCTCCCAAGTGCTACGATTAAAGGCGTGCGCCACCATTGCCCAGCATACATAACTTTTTCTAGCAAATTTTAGTAGCTCCTGTAATTCTCGTTACAACCTTACCAGAATACTAATATTGCTCATTTGTGGTTGCAAGAAGTTGGTGTAGGGCTGGTGAGATGGTCCTGAGTTCAAATCCCAGCAACCACATGGTGGCTCACAACCACCCGTCTGAAGACACCTACAGTGTACTTATGTATAATAATAAATACATTAAAAAAAAGAAGAAGAAGTTGGTGTAGACTCAAGACTGACATGCAGATCTTCTGTACTCCCCCAACATCTCCCAGGTCCTCTCCAGGAAAGAAGAAGACTGGGTAGGCTGAGCCCCAAAAGAATGCCATTCTTTGCATGCCTGGGAAGAAGCAGAGCCAACCAGAGCTCTTATGATGTAGGACCGCCTCTCCTGCACAGCTTGGCTGTACAGCCAGTGAAATTATTTTTGCCACTCAGACAGCAGCCCCAGACACGCCTCAGTTCTGTCAGGAACCAGATAAAGCTTTCTGGCCGGCCAAACCTCCTCTGTGTCTCTTCTTACAACTGTCTTCCTCTTTCCACTTCCCGGTCTGGGGTTCCTCTTCATCTACGGGGTAAATCTTCCCTCCACACACAAAGCTCATCTTCTTGTTGCAGAGCCAGAAAGTAAACATTGAGTTGAGTGTGCTAGAACATGCCCATAATCCTTGCACTTGGGAGCTGGAGACAGGGATGATCAGGGATTCAAAGTCATCTTTGAATACTTGGGGCCCAGGAAGGGTCAGAAAGTTAGGGAGAGGCCGAGAGAAGAGGGGCAGAGCCAAACACAGAGGTTGATTGAGTATCTTCTACTGAAAACACAAACCCCTAGCCCCAGCCAGTATAAATACTTGGTCCATCCTTAAGAAGGAAAAAAGATAAGAGTCCCTTTTCAAGGGCAAATTAAAAACCAGGTCAAATTCTTAGTATATTTTAGGGTAATATTCTTTTAAAAAGATGTAAAGTATTTACTTATTTTTGTTCTGTGCATGTGAGTGTTAAGCCTGCACATATGCACACCAGATGCATACAATGCCTTTTGAGGCCAGAAGAGAGAGAGCATCAGATCTCCTGGAACTGGGAGCTACAGACAGTTGGAAGCCTCCATGTAGGAGCTGAGACACCAACCCAGTCCTTGGCAAGAGCAGCTGGTGCTCTTAACTACTGAGCCATCTTTTCCACCCCCTCAGGGGTTGTTGTTATTGTTTGTTTGCTTTGCTTTGCTTTGCTTTGGTTTTGGTTTTAAAGGATATTACCGGGGTTGGAGAGACTGCTCAGCAGTTAAGAGCACTGACTGCTCTTCTAGAGGTCCTGAGTTCAATCCCCAGCAACCACGTGGTGGATCA
The DNA here is from genome assembly GCF_008632895.1 of Mastomys coucha. NCBI lineage: Eukaryota > Metazoa > Chordata > Mammalia > Rodentia > Muridae > Mastomys > Mastomys coucha. The sequence continues at coordinate 50,493,084 of NW_022196911.1, read as the reverse complement.
CAACCATCTGTAATGGGATCCAATGCTCTCTTCTGGTGTGTTTGAAGAGAGTGACTCTCTGTGTGTGTGTGTGTGTGTGTGTGTGTTTGTGTGTATGTATACATATGTAATAAATTATATATTATATATATGTAATATATATATTAAAACGTTACCCTAAGGGGCTGGGGAGATGGCCTTAGATGTTAGGAGTACCAGCGTCTCTTCCAGAGGACCTGGGTTTGATTCCCAGCCTCCACATGACAACTAACAACTTTCTGTAACTATAGTTCTAGGAGAGTCAGTGCACCCTTCCGGCCACTTCAAGCCCTATATACATGTGATGCATTTACATGTGTTAGTTAGGCTAACCACTCATACACATAAAATAAAAATAAATATTAAAAAATAATTGTGATATCTCTTAAACTTCCAGATCTTGCTAACCTATACGAATTTTCTTATTGTGACAAAAGAAATACAATAAAAATCTCTTTCTGTTCTCACTCATCTCTCCAGGGACCTGCCATGTGGCTCAAGCTGGCCTGGAACTGGAGATACCACTTCCATGAGGCACCTCTGCCCTCAACCACCCCGCCAAGTACTGAATTTCAGTCACCTGGGGAAAAAAGAACATCAGTTGAGGAATTGCTTCCATTAGATTAGCCTGTGGAGTGTTTTCTTGATTAATGCTTGATGTGGAAGGGCCTAGCTCACTGTGAACAGTGTCACACCTGTATAAGAAGATGGTCCTACCTGTATAAGACAGGCTAAGCAAGCCACGAGGAGGAAGCCAGTAAGCAGGATCCTCCATGCTCTCTGTTTTGGGTTCTGCCTCTAGGTTCTTGCCTTTCCTTCCCTCAATGACAGATTATTTCTTGGAATAGTAAGATGAAATAAATACTTTTCTCCCAGGTTGCGTTTGGCCAGTGTTTTATCACAGCAACAGAAAATCAGACTAGAACGGGTCGCCAGGCCCAGCCCCATAAAGTAAATTGTTGATTAGAGAACAATCCCAACCAAGTAAGATCACACTGGTTTCTAAGATTCTGGGAAGGAGGAACAGAGAAAAGTCAGTCAATAAACAGGAGAGATAATTGTGTCTTTGTGATGGGTGCTCCAAAGACAATAGCTCAGGGTAAGAGAATAGAGACGGTATGGCTACCATGACTCTTTCCAAGATTAGGAGGATTGAAAGTTAGAGGGTACGTGGACTACTTGTTGAAATCCTGTGTCAATAGAAAAACACATTAGCAAAGCTGGGATGAGAGGAGGAAGGGGCCATGTGTCTGTGAAGACTTAGAGTAACAGGTAGAACCAAGATGATGGGCCTTTGAATGAAGCATGTGGGTGGGGCTAGGCTACACTGGGCTCTGAGGACCTTAAGAGAGAAGCTTGAGTTTCTTTCTACTGAAGAGAAACCGCTTGCCTCCGGCTAAGCCCTGGGTTACTCTGGAGGTTCTCCATCCTTACTCTCTTTGACTTTCTGTCTTCCTTGTTCTCAAACATCAATTCCAAAAGGTCAGAGGATCTGTCCCTGTTGTGTGTCTGGATGGCCATCTGTCTTTGCATCTTCTCTGTCCCCTCTAACTTCCTGCCTCTTACATAAATAAGCAGTACTTTTGGGTGTCAGGGTCAGAGGCAGAGAATACCAGAGGCTTGGATGCAACTACCTTGTCCCTGCCCTCAAGAACCTTCTTCTCTGAGGTTGGAGGTTTAGCTCAATGGGAGCATGCTTGCCTACGAAAGGCAAGGTCCTGGGTTCGATCCTCAGCTCTGGAAAAACAGGAGACCAATTTCCCAGCTAGGCTCATACTGTGTCACTGAGTTATTCTCTCCAACCTCATTTATTGTTATTTTTGAGTTGTTATTACATTTTTAAATAAGTGCATGTGCATTTATTTGTGCACAGGTGTGTGTGTGTGTGTGTGTGTGTGTGTGTGTGTGTGTTCCTCACAGGTTTTCTACTTAGGATTTTCAAGGCCAAGGCCTCAATTCCTCTGCCTTTACCTATGTTTCTCTGTCTGTCTGTCTGTCTGTCTGTCTGTCTGTCTGTCTTTCTCTCTCTCTATTAAAGATTTATTTATTTATTTTATCCATATGAGTACACACTGTAGCTGTTCAGATAGTTGTGAGTCTTCATCTGGTTGTTGGGAATTGACTTTAGGACCTCTGCTCGCTCCAGTCAACCTCGCTGTCAACCCAGCTCTCTCCAGTAGACCCCACTTGCTCTGGCTCAGATTTATCTATTATTATAAGTAAGTACACTGTAGCTGACTTCAGACACATCAGAAGAGGGCGTCAGATCTCATTATGGGTGGTTGTGAGCAACCATGTGGTTATTGGGATTTGAACTCAAGACCTTTGGAAAAGCAATCAGTGCTCTTATCCACTGAGCCATTTCACCAGCCCCTCTCTGTGTCTTTTTCTGGCTTTCAATCTCTCTGTGTCTCTATTATCTCCTCTCCTCCTTCTCTCTTTCTCCTTCAATCTCTTCATTTCTGTCTCATGTTAATTCTGCCTCTCATCAAAATATAGGGTTTAGGGAGCTGGAGAGATAGCTCAGCGGTTAAGAGCACTGGCTGCTCTTCCAGAGGGCCTGAGTTCAATTCCCAGCAACCACATGGTGGCTCACAACCATCTGTAATGGGATCTGATGCCCTCTTCTGGCAGGCAGATGTACATGCAGCAGAGCACTCATGCATTAAATAAATAAGATTTTAAAACAAAACAAAATATAGGTTTGTTTTGTTTTGTTTTGTTTTGTGACAGTTGTGGCAGGTGAAGACAGCTTAACCATGTTACCCAGGCTGGGCTTGAGCTTCCAGTCTCCTGCCTCTGGCTTTCAAGTGTAAGTGTGGGCCATTGTAGGGTCCTCCAACAGGCCACCACAGATATAAGACTGACTTACTAGGAAGAGTTTTGCTTGTTTGTTTGTTTTCAGCTTTGGGGGACACGATCTCCTGTAGAGATGCTGGCCAGAGCAGAGTGTAGCAATTCACACCTTTACTTCTAGTACTTGGGAGGTGGAGGCAGAAGAATCAGGAAATCAAAATCATCCTTGGCTAGAGAACTGAAGACTGGCCTAGGGTACATCAGATTATCTCCAAAATTATTATTATTATTATTATTATTATTATTATTATTATTATCATTATTATTACTACTACTACTTCATGAAGAAGAAAGAAGAAGGAGAAGGAGGAAAAAGAAAAGAAGCCACCACATAATATAATACATTTGGTTCCAAGGGAATTCAAAGAGAGATTGTGTGCAGACAGGCAGTGAATGAATGAACCGATGCTGGGAAAGGCTGCTAGGTCATATGAGATACTGGTTAGTGCTAAACAAAGAAATCAGATGGTAATCTCTGGTGGCCTTTTGTGTCACTGGACAGAAATCAATGGGTTAACCAGTAACTTTAGAATCAGAGCCATAATCAGTAGTGAGCAACAAATCCAGCAAAGATAACCACTAAGCACAGATAGCTCCTGGATAAGCCCGGGAGCCATTCTTCAGTCCAGCTTAGAGGGCACTGGACCGACCTTTGACCACTATCACGCTCTGCTTCTTTGTCTATGACGTGGGTTAGGTCTCCTTCTGTCTCTCCACCCGGATGCATCTCTGCCTTTGTCTCTTCTCTTCACCTTCTGGGACTTTCACTCTGTCTCTACCTTGATTTAACAAATCCTACTGATAGCCTTACTCAGGGGTGGACTATGCCCAGGGCCTGTAGCAGGAGCTACCGGGGAAATAAACAGGGCTCCACCCCACTTGCTGTGGCCTCTCTGTGTTTCTTTGCAAAGCTGGAAGAAATCTAAGGGAAATTCTGAGGGCCTGGAGGAGGGGAGGGTGTGGGGATGTGGAGAGGGGAGGGTGTGGGGACGTGGCAGTGGAAGGGAGGGCCTGGAGCCACTGCAGTGGGCAGAGGCTTGCTCCCAGCTTCTGCTAGCTGGAGCGGAGGTGATTTCACACTGAAAAAATGTCTGAATCAGGAGAATAACTCAACTGGGGATGGGGCGAGGGAGGCGGGTGCTAAGTGGGGGAGGGGAGTGGCTGGAGACAGCCTGGGACCAGATGGGATTTCTGGCTAGAATCTGGCCAGCTCTCCGGCTCACTCACTGTTCTGGAATCTTAGGCCATGCTGCAAGCAAAAGGCCACTCAGGAGACCAGGATCTAGATCTCTGAGAGTTTGAGGGTGGTGAGGTAAAGAATCTCATAGCTCTGCCAGTAGAGACACCCATTGAGCACTGAGTGAGGGATTCAGGAAGAGAGAGAGAGAGAGAGAGAGAGAGAGAGAGAGAGAGAGAGAAAGACATAAAAGGAAGAATATCCTGGTGGTAGATAACTTGGCTAGCACACTGAAAAAATATCTGAATCAGAATAACTCAACTGGGGATGAGGCTCTGGGTTCAATCCTCAGTCCTTTTATAGAAAAACACTTCTGGGATGGGTGTGGTGTCATACACCACTGACCCTAGCATTTGGGAGGCAGAGGTAAGGCAGATCCCTGGTTTTGAGGCCAACCTTTTCTACGTAGCAAGTTCCAGGTCAGTCAAGGCTACATGCATAGTGAGACCCTATCTAAAAGAACACACACTAGTTACCTTCTAAGGGCTAAAGGTATTTCTAAAGTGTTTGATCGTTTTCAGACACCATATCGGCTGTAGAATCCCTTTTACAGTTAAAATAGCAAAATGACAGCCACCACTGGGGACACTAAGGAAAGAGAGAGCTGGGGCCACCCCCTTGGCCCTCGTTTCCTCGTGTCGACAATGTCTGAATGAAATTGATACTTTCATCTTCAATATGAGAAAACTAAGGCTAGAGGCTGGAGGTGAGTTGCCTGTGTTATTCTATGACTTGTGAGAGCTCGGGTCTCTCAGCTTCTCATCTAGTGATTTTTTTGGTTTTTTATTTTTTTATTTTTTTATTTTTTTGGTTTTTTCGAGACAGGGTTTCTCTGTGTAGCCCTGGCTGTCCTGGTACTCACTCTGTAGACCAGGCTGGCCTCGAACTCAGAAATCTGCCTGCCTCTGCCTCCCAAGTGCTGGGATTAAAGGCGTTCGTCACCACTGCCAGACTCTAGTGATCTTTTTAAAGGCTGAGAAAACAGTCATATGGCTGAGCAGGTGAAGGTGCTTGGCACCAAGGCAGACGACCTGAGTCTGGTTCCAGGGACCTTCATGGTAGAAGGAGAAAACCAACTCACACTAGTTATCCTTGTACCCCAAAATGAGTGCTATAGAACCTGCCTCTAAAGAAAAGAAGAAGAAGAAGAAGAAGAAGAAGAAGAAGAAGAAGAAGAAGAAGAAGAAGAAGAAGAAGAAGAAGAAGAAGAAGAAAAAGAAGAAGAAGAAAAAGAAGAAGAAGAAGAAGAAGAAGAAGAAGAAGAAGAAGAAGAAGAAGAAGAAGAAGAAGAAGAAGAAGAAGAAGAAGAAGAAGAAGAGGAAGGAGAAATAAATAAAGTTAAAAGATCGAGAAGGACAGAAAGGAGGAGAGATGAGACTTGGAGTGAGAAGAAGGCAGTGGGCTGTTTTAAACCCAGGCTGCAGGGCTGGTGTTGTACCCCTGAGGTCCCAGCACAGTGAAGACGGCAAATTCCAGGCCAGCCAGGACTGCAGAATGAGAGCCTGGGTCCAAATCAAAAAAAAAAAAAAAACCAAACCCCAGATACCCAGGTTAGATGCTGTCTCTTCTCTCTGAAGACAATGAACGGGGTGGGTGGCGGTAGCAGTAGCCGGGTGGGGGTGGGGAGCTGGGAGACACTGGGTTCCCTTAGTGAAAGGAGACTCCAGTTTCTCAATGTTGACCCCAAGGGAGCTTTCTCCTGAAAGTGGGTTTTGTTTGAAGAGAAAACCTTTTGAGAGGGGAGAAAGGATTAATCTCTGGGTGAGGACACCGGGTTTCAGGGTTGAAAGCACACACTTCTTATCACTACTTACCCCTGTTCAGCCAGTGCTGAAGGTACTGTGGCATCCAGAGAAGCTAAACCGCAGACTTGAAGAAGGTGGGTCTCATGTCTCTCAGAATTTTCATATACATGGAGAGCCGATGGGCTCAACATAAATTATCACACTTAAAATGTGCTTGGTTTTGTTGCTTATTTCTTTGTCAGGACAGAACCTCACTCTGAAAAAAAAACCAAACAAACTTGCAATTATTATATAAACCAGGCTGTTGTCAAACTTGCCATCCTCCTGCCTCATCCTCCCAAGTGCTGGAATTGTTAGGCATAGGCCGCCTTGCTTGGCCTCAATTTTTTTTATAAAAGTAAGATTTATGTATGTGTGTGTGTGTGTGTGTGTGTGTGTGTGTACTAAGCATGCATGGATGCAGGTGCCCTCAGAGGCCAGAAGAGTTTTGGGTGTTTTGGAGCTAGAGTTACAGGTAGTCGTGAACCTCCTGATGGGGGTGCTAAGAACTGAGTCTTCTGCAAGAGTTGCATGTGCAACTCTTAACTGGAGAGTCAGCTCTTCAGCCCCCTCGAATTTTATTTTTTAAGTAGTAAAATCAGTTTCAGATGTGAAATCTTTAGCCAAAAATCTGATTTGTCAACCAGGTCAAAACAGTTCTCGGTGGAAGTAGGGGTCGGGGGTGGGGGTAGGGTAGGGGCTGGAGACCTGGAAACCTGCCCCCTTCCTTTATCTCCTGTGTGGGATTCCTAGGACTTCATAGACCCTGAGCAAACCACTAATAAGGAATCTGAGAGCCTGTGAGAGGGGGTGTCCAAGAGCCAAGAGTAGGGGGTGCAGCATAAGAGGGCACTGTCAGCAGACAGTACCTTTCACTGGAAGCAGAGCATATCCTTCTCTGGGGCATGTGAGATTCTCAGGAGATGTATGGAGTCTCCAGGCTGCCTCTGGGCCAGGTAGCTGAGTCATGGGCTGGGTTGCCACGTCCCAGCCTGACTAGCCCTCCTCATTCCTGGCTTCCCACACAGCCACTAAAACTGACAAGAGGGTTGGTTTGTGGGCCACATCAGGGGCCTGTAAAGCTGCCACGTCTTAGGGCTGGGCTGCCTGGTTTTCCTCTTCCCTTTAGAAAGGAGTTCCAGGCCTGTGGGGTTCAGAAAATTGGTGCCTGCCTGTGAATGTTCCTGGCCTTCGACCAGCAGCTAGACTATTACAGAGCAGGATTGGGAAAGGCAGAACCAATCTATCACCTAGCTCCTCCATTCAGGCCCAGAGCACCAGGAGACAGTGCAGGCCAGAGCGAAGCCTGGACCACAAGGGCTCTGAAGGAAGAAAGATAAAAGTGCCACAGAACCCTAACATGAACTCTAGCATTCACATCTTGAGCTTCCGTCTTTCTTCATCTTTCGAAATGATGGAGTGAGAAGCATGAACCACCAGGCCCAGCTTTACGCAGTGCTGGAGATCTTGTGATTGGTAAGCAAACACTTGAACAAATGATCTACAGCTCTGCCCCTATGAATCTCTAGCATTTTAGAGTGCATGTCCATATCCACAAAAGGACCAGATTTGGTTCCCAATGTCCACATCAGGTGTCTTACAACCACTTATGACTCTAGCCTTAGGGTATCCAGTCCCTCTTTTGGCCTCCCAAGAGCATCTCTACTCATGTAAACATAATTAAAAATTAAATAAATCTAAAACAATATTATTAACATTTATGGGGCTGGAGAGATGGCTCAGCAGTTAAGAGCACTGACCGCTCTTCCAAAGGACCTGAGTTCAAATCTCAGCAACCACATGGTGGCTCACAACCACCGTAATGAAATCTGATGCCCTCTCCTGGAGTGTCTTAAGAGAGGTATGGGGTACTTGCATATAATAAATAAGTAAATCTTAAAAAAACTAATGGCATGTTTATGGCATTTGACAGTGAGCTAAATGCATCACATGTCACCTGGCTTAATATTCATAAGAACTTCATAACAAGCGAGAGGTACAGATTACATTGGGGGAAACTGAGGCTGGAGGTTAAGTAACATGCCTCTACTTATACAGAATTAAATAACTTGTCCTAGACTCAAGCTGAGAGCTCTGACTGCGAGGCCAGCCCTGATTATCTGTCTGACTCAGTCAAGGTAGTCCTAAGAGAACCCCAGCTTCTCTACCTACATATCAAATCAATCCACCACTCAACCAGGCCAGAAGATAAAAGTCCTTTATGGATTGCTCAGCACTGAGGGAGAGTTCCCAGAGGTCTGGGGGAGTGCGGTGAGAAGAGCGAAGGGTTAAAGTCAAATTGAAGTCAAACTTCATCCTCTGATGTGTTTGGCCTTGCTCTGATGAGTAGCCTGTGCCCAGGGGACCAAGGACTGAATGACAATGATATCTTTGTGTCCCCTGGCCAATGGGAAGATCTGACTGGAGGAAGATGCAGGAACAAAGCAAGGGGCTGAGTTGGTCTGGTGTGCCTGGCCTTGTGAGCCTAGCAGCCTTGGCTCTGAGCCAGACACACAGAGGGCACAGCCATGAAGGTTGTGATACGTGATCCTGCCCCGTATCTGGATCAGGCCGAGCTGGCACCAGCTCAGTCCGAGCTAGGATATCAAGGCCCCAGGCTTTGTGAGCCACATTGTCCTGCTGGCCTCATAAGCCTCTATTTCTTAGCCATTCATCGAGAACGGGGGCTGGGTTGAATTTTGTAGATTAGAAATTTTGAGGTGGAAACAAAAATAAATAAATAATTGAGTTGGTGTCACATTGTTATTGTTACATCAAATAACAAATAACATTGTTACCTTACAAGATGGAGGTAGGAAAATCAAAGCCAAAGAACTGGAGGCAGAAGTAGAGGTGGGGAGTGAGGCACGTAGAAGGCAGAGGAAAGCAGGTTGGGGATGTAGCTCACTAGGCAAGATGCTCGCGTAGGTTGTAGGAGGCCCTGGTTTCAGTCCTCAGCATTGCATGAAATAGTCACGGGCGCTGGAAGCCACATGCAGGGACATACCTGAGGAGTGGACTAGAAGGACACAGCTGAAGCAAGACAGAGGGAGGGGTGGGGTGGGGGTGGGGGTGGGGCATCCAGAGCAAGGACCTCAGGACCATGACTTGTCATTTTGCAAGATGAAAACCAAGTCCAGGGGTTTGAGGAAGTGACTCAGTAGTTAAGAGTGCTTGCTGATTTTGTAAAGGACCCAAGTTTGATTCCCAGCCCCCATGTTGGGAAGTTCACAAGCACTGGTAACTCCATCTCTAGGGGAATCTAACACCTTTTTCTGGCCTCTGCAACACACACACACACACACACACACACACACACACACACAGAGTTCCCATTTTGTAAAGGTCATCAGAAAATCTATGCAAAACAACTTGGTTCGGGCTGGAGAGATGGCTTTAAGGCACTGACTGCTCTTCTGAAGGTCCTGAGTTCAAATCCCATAACCACATGGTGACTCACAACCATCCATAATGAGATCTGACGTCCTCTACTGAAGACAGCTACAGTGTATTTACAAATAACAATAAATAAATCTTTAAAAAAAACCAACTTGGGTCATTGCTTGGTCCAAAACATATGTTTAAGAAGTGCTATTTAGGGCTGGTGAGATGGCTCAGTGGGTAACAGCACCAATTGTTCTTCCAAAGGTCCTGAGCTCAAATCCCAGCAACCACATGGTGGCTCACAACCACCTGTAACGAGATCTGACACCCTCTTCTGGTGCTGTCTGAAGACAGCTTATTTATAATAATAAATACTTATTTATTATTAATACAGTACTTATTTATAATAATAAATAAATCTTTGGGCTAGAGGAAGCAGGGACTGAGCAAGCGGGGTCTACTGGAGCCAGGTTGAGGGGCAACCAGAGTGGGCGGGGCTGACTGGAGCGAGCAGAGGTCCTAAAAGTCAATTCCCAACAATCAGATGAAGGTTCACAACTATCTGTACAGCTACAGTGTGTACTCATATACATAAAGTAAATAAATAAATCTTTAAAAAAAAAGAAAGAAATGCTATTTAGCTGGGCATGGTGGTGCATGTCTTTAATCCCAACACTTGGGAGGCAGAGGTAGACAGATTTCTGAGTTCAAGGCCAGCCTGGTCTACAGAGTGAGTTCTGGAACACCCTGGCTATACAGAGAAACGCTGTCCCGGGGAGAAAAAAGAAAGAAAGAAAGAAAGAAAGAAAGAAAGAAAGAAAGAAAGAAAGGCTATTTAATTGCATCTTCCAGTTCCCCAATGAAAACATACATAGTTCAGACAGAGCTAGGGATGAGCACAAGTTTACTTTGTAGATTAAAGGTTTTCGAGGTGCTATAATGTTATTGGAGACTTAGTGGCAGATAGGGAGCCCAACCAGGCTTCCTGTGCTTCCTTCCCTAAGGTGAAGCCCTGAGTGAGGAAGAAGGCCAAGCCCTCTGCTCCGTTCCCTGTCTTGATCAGGGTCAGTCTTGCTGCAGGACTTCCGAGCCTTGGCATGCTTTAATGCTAAACTCAAATCCTCTGGGGAGCTCAATCATTCTCTTTTCTGTTTCTTACTTGTTTGTGGGTTCATGGCAGGGGTTGAGGTGAGAACACCACTGTGGGTGAATGGGGGAAAGAGAACAGCTTGCTGTTGTAGGTTCTTCCCTTCCTTTGTGTGGGCTTTGGGATAGGACTCAGGTTCTCATGCTTGGTGACTAGCACCTTTACCTGCTGAGCCACCTGGTTGGCCAATGAGGTTCCAGTTCTCTGTCCTCCCTGGGACCTTGAGTAGCATTCCCATAATCTGAACCCCAACCCTTGGCCCCAAACAGGTTTCCGACTCTTGCACTCAAGGCTAACTGGGTCTATCTTTGGTCTAACTTTGGTATAACCCAAAGTCTATACTAGGTATAGTTCTTTTTGCTTAGGTTTACCACACTGAGACACAAGGCTGCAACTAATCTTAGTCTCCTGGATGCCCAGAGCTGTAGCAATCAATCCTGTGAAAATAGACATCGGTCCTATGGGCGGAGCAGATGTCTAGGGAGTCTATTGGAATGCCAAATTTGGTGTCCTAAAGTTCCCAGTTGTTGGGTCAAGGAGAGGACTCGGGGGTCTATGTGGGTCCAAAAGTCTCCTTAGGATTCTTCACAGGCCTTTTGGAGAGAGAACCTGAAAGAAACCATAACTCTTATCTGCAGAAAAATGCCCAGGTACTCTGGAGGTTTGAGGGTCTTTGTCCCAGGCTAGAACCCTAAGAAAAGAGTCTCTTCTGTTTTCGTCAGGTGGGATAGTGGAAGGCCACTCAATGATTAAAACAAAGCAAAACAACCTAAAAACCTTCAGACTAAGAGATGCATGAAGCTGGGCGGTGGTGGCACACACCTTTAATCCCAGCACTTGGGAGGCTGAGGCAGATGGATTTCTGAGTTCGAGGCCAGCCTGGTCTATAGAGTGAGTTTCAGGACAGCCAGGGCTATACAGAGAAATCCTTTCTCGGAAAAAAAAAAAAGAGAGAGAGAGAGATGCATGAAGCCCCCCCCCCCCTTCCCCACCCTATTTTCCTGGGCTGATGGGAGGGAGATGATGTCCAGGGTATCCACCTCCTGTGAGAGAGGCAGGAGACTTATATATACACTGAGTGGACAAGTAGGGCCTATCTAAGGAGGTGACATTAGAATAGAGTTCGGAAAGATGAGAAAGGTCCAAGCTCAGGAACATCACGTGGGAAAGTGTCTGGCAGAGAAAAAGTGAGCTGGGGGGCATGGATGGCTTTGGGATACCTGATGGGCCGAGAGCAAGCTGCTTTGGCTGGAGAGAGTGGGCCAGGGGAAGTGTGGTAAGTGAGGATGTGGCAGGAGAGGCAGGGAGCCTGGTGTGTATATAAGCTTATCTCTAGACTCTTCTCTGTCTTCTCCAATCCCATGTTATGCAGCCTCATGGATGCTTCCATATCTATGCTTTCGGGAAGACCCTGCCCGTTTGACCTTCTGGGAGAAGCCTTGGGGTCTGCATCACTGAGGAGGTGATTCTGTGCGTGTACTTCCCTTTAGCCACACCCAAAGCTCCTGCAGCATCCATTCTGGTACCTTCCCAAGCAGGCAGGCACAAAGTGTTCATTCAAGAGCTGTGGCACGGATGGATGGGGTAGTCCATGTTCCCAAGAGAACGGTGCTGAGACGTAGACTCAGTGTTCTCAGACCACTTTTGGTCAAGTGTTATCTGGCAAGCTGTTTGCCCTGCATGAAGCCTGTGCCCTTGTTATTAAAATGGCTTCTTGGGACTGGAGAAATGGCTCAGCAGTTAAGAGGACTGACTGGTCTTTCAGAGGTTCTGAATTCAATTCTTAGCAAGCACATGGTGGCTCACAACCATCTGTAGTATGTAGGATGTCCTCTTCTGGTGTGTGTCTCTGACAGCGTACTCATGTAAATAAAAATAAATAAATAAATAAATAAATCTTAAAAAAAAGAGTTCTAAAATGGTATGTAAGTCAGGCTGGAAATACAACTTCATTGGTAGTATGCTTGCTTAGCAAGCATTAACTCCCCACCCCCACCCCCCAGGGCAATCCCCAGCACTATATAAACTAGTTATGGTAGGTAGCACACACATGTAATCCCTAGCACCCAGGAAGTAGAGATAGGGAGATCAGAAGTTCAAGGTCATCCTTAGCTACATAGTAAATGGTCTACCTGGGCTACACGTGACATTGTCCAAAACCAAACAACACCTAAATGAAAAGCCTGTTGTGCCAACGATGGCCTCCCCACCAACCTTGATTATCAATATTATTGCTCTCTGACTTTGTCAGGTACTGACAATGCATCTAATCCCTCACTTATCTATGGTTGGTGCCACTAGAGTTAGAGGGGACTTTGCCTCATTATCAAGAATGATGCCACCGGTGTCACCAGTGGCAGCTTGTTTTCTTGGCACTGAGAAAATTGGATACTTGTCTTTGTCACAGCCCCCCACTACCATGCCAGTGGGAACTCAAATCGCTCTGCCCTTCTCCACACCAGTAAGCTCAAGAGAGTACTCAGTCAAGCTGTGTATAAAGTAGGACAAGGGGCTTAGCTGGGCCTCTGTGGTTCTCTCGGTAATGCCTAGGACTCTTCAGTCCCCAGTCTCTGCTCTGAACAAGGCCTGGCCTATTCTAGGTGATTCCTGCAGCTGTTTCAACCCTGACCTTCATGTCTGTTTAGACAGGAGCCCCAGAACAGATGAGGCAGGTGGGGCCAGGGTGTCTGGGTAGCACACAGCCTACCAGAAGGCAAGGAAGGAAGAAAGAAAAGACAGCTTTGGTTCTGGGGAGAAAGGGGAGGCAGGCCAGGGGAAGGAGGAGACAGAGGAGGAGGGCCTTTGAGTGGAGGCGGAGGGTGAGACAGACCCTGCCCAGAGCTCCAAGTGGCTTCCTGCTGCTTGCCTCTAAACCCCTCCACATTCCTGCAGCCCTTCAGACCGCCAGAACTCTTCTGCCGCCTGCCTGCCTGCCTGCCTGCCTGCCTGCCTGTGCCGAGGTATGCACCTCCCTGTCAGCCCCTGACCTTCTGTAAGCTTCATCAGCCCCTCTGCCCCATCCCCATGACCAGCTTCAGGGGGGAGGGAGGTGAGCTAGAAGCCTGTTGCTCACTCACAGGGAAACTTGTTATCTCTGTAGCTCTGCAGAAAATATCCATGGTTTGCGGGGACCGCTTTCTCTGTGTTCTCTGGTGGCAGAGGCTACTTGGTCCGTCCTCTGTCACCTTCGGTGGCAGCTGCCTCCTTTTCTGAGAATCTGATCCTCATTTGCCCGACACAACTGCCAACCCCGAGAAAGTCTGGCTGGCAGCCTGCTGGGTCTGGCTTCCTATTCTAGGAGAACAGACATCCAGTTCTGGGTCAGAGCACTGTTGTCCAAATGGGACTTTTGCAAGAAGGATAAACAGATCTGTAAACAGCCAAGGCAAGGAAGGCATTCCCTTTAGTCAGTTCCTCTGGGAAGGCTCGGGACCCTTGAATCTCTGTCCACCCCCACCCCATCACCCTGGGGCGACAGTCAGCCTGAAATGCCATTGTCTCTCCCAGCCGCGGGGGGTTGCCATTGTTCCCAGCCTAAATTGGTCATCACAGGCACTCACTAACATTGCCTTTACTGTATCTAGACATCTGAGAAAACCAACAGTTTGATACAATTCAGAGACAACAGGGAAGAGGGTGTGATAGGGAGGAGGGAGACAGGGTGATATAGCTCCAGGACACCTCTCATGCCACTACTTGAAGACTCAGACCAGCCTGTTGAAAGCTTGTCTGCTCCAAGCTGTTCTGTAAACTTCCTGCGTGTGACAGGCAGGCTAGGATGGCTGGAAATAAGACTTCACCTAAAGGGGACAGGCATCAGGCGTCTGCCTCAGGGACTGACAGCATGCCTGCAGGGAAGGGAGGGTCTCCACTGGCAACTCTTAAGTTTCTAGAACCTTCCGAGTGCTGGGATTGGAGAGAGATGCAGATAGTACAAGCTTTAGGCAGTTTGTGGGAGATCTCACATAGCCATCTCCCCTGGGTGTAGCCTTCCTGTCCTAAGGAAGAGGGATAGTTTTGGGGTTACGCATATTCCCCCAAGACTCCCCAAGCAAGGTCACTTAATTGAGCCTATAAGATGGTCTATGAATAAGCTTCAAAGAGTCTCTGGAAGTTGGGTGTGTATATGTGAGTGCATGTGCGTGTCTGTGTGTCTGCGTGTGTGTTTGTGTAAGAGATGACGGGTGTCCACAGCTTTTAGGTTTAAGATATTCCGAGATGCCAGATGCCCAGAATGGTGGGAGGGTATGATGCTGGGAGTAGAAACAAATTTGTATTTGCCAAGGATTAAACCAGAAAGAAGTGGTTGAGGGAAGAGTTAACTCTCCTTAACTCAGCCATCAGCTGCCACATCGACAGAGCCTCACTAAGGGAGGGGGAGGGGGTGGGGGCGGCTCTGAGAAGGAGTCCGCTTTTGAAACTTTCTCCAAGCCCCACCCACCAAGAGGCTCTTCTCCCTGGTGACTCACTCCGAGAGGAATGCGAGTTGCCACGGCAACCTTTTTTTTTTTTTTAACCCCTAGGGTCTCTGCCTACTGGCTGGGAGGGAACTCTGGGAATGCTCAGGGACATTTAGGTTCCAGTCCCCTAAGCCATTGCCGCGGCCGCTGCCGCTACACCTCACCTCTACCCCAGATACAAGGACCACAAGCAAACTCCTGCCCTCTCTCCATCTCCCACGTCCCAGGGTCCCCAGAACTGCGATAAGCCTCTCTAGAACTGCCGTTTGCGGGACAGAGAGTTTGCATTTGTGCTTAGAAGGTGTCATTTGACCTTGAACTAATCTGTCTTCCTGAGCTCTGGTTTCCTCCCTATTTCGGGTAATAGCTGCAGTCCTTTGGAGAAAGTGCCGGATGAAATGGGCTGAATGAAGCAGGCGCTGGGACGCACTTTGCAACCTCGCTTCCTTCTAAAGAGACGAGATTATTCAAAGTCCTTTTTCTTCTGGCAGCTCCAACATTTGGGGTCCAGAGAACATCTTCTTAGTAAAAATGGTGACAGGAATATTTTAAAAAATACATTTGCTTAAATTCATTTCAATCTGAGGATCTTCTCTTCAGTTTCCCAAGAGTAATGCATCCTCCCCTAAAGAAAGACTGGTGATCAAGGGTGGAACCAGGATTCAGTCGGAAGTGCTTGCTGCATCAGCCTGAGGACACCAAGTTTTTTCCTTACCCTCAATTGGGGGAGCCAGGTGATGCCTGTCTGTAATCTCAGTGCTACGAAGGAAGGCAGAGAGACAAGCCAGTCTGTAGAGCTCACTGGCCAGCTTGCCTAGCTGATTCATTAGCTTCAGGTTAGTGAGAAAACCCTCAAAATATAAGGTAGATGGATTTAGTGGCACTTGCCTTTAATCTCAGCACTTAGGAGCAGGAGGCAGGCCCATCTCTGGGAGGTAGAGGCCAGCCTGGTCTATATAAGTGGGTTCCAGGCTAGCAAGGGTTTCTTAGAAAGATTCTGTCTCAAAAACAAAAGAAAGGGTAAAGAATATCCGAAGAAGACCCTGACTTCTGGCTACACACACACACACACACACACACACACATGCACGCACACACGCAACCCCATATATACATCACACACAGACATGGAAGGAAGAAAGGATATTGGTCAAAATCATGGATAACAGCTGAATGGTGGGTGACATTGGGAAAGATGCTACCTGTCTTAGCCTCAGTTTCCCAATCTGTCAGGTGGGGATGATCTGAGCTAGATGTTCCCTGAACCCAGTCCCACCCAGTCACTGGTTTCCTTGGAGCAGCATCTTGCGTGTTTAACAGCAGCCTCCTTTCTTGCTTTAGGAGAGGAAACGGAAGAAGGATGGGGTAGGGGGCACGGATCCATCCAGCTGCGTGCTCTGCAGCCCAATGCACAGCTGGGCTTGCTATTTCCAGGGGCAGCTTTCCATGTTGAAAATAAGCTTTAAATAGCAGAGGATATGAGGCAAAGCATGTTTGCCTGTCGATTTTAAGCCGGCAGATGAGTCTGGGGAGATAAACAGGCGAACACAAAAACATAGGGCACAGAGTTTAAATATGTAGATACTGATTTTACCACCAGCCTGGCTAAAAATAAGTGCAGGATGTGGCCACACCCTCATATTCTTCTTTGAGTGATATCCTCACTTACACACATACCACACACAGAGAGAGAGATTCTTTAAGTACATCTTTAAAAAAAAATATTTTTTTTTTCCTGAGACAGGTTTTCAAGTTGGGTTTTTTTGTTTTGCTTTGTTTTGTTTTTTAAGATTTATTTTATGCATACGAGTACACACTGTAGCTGTACAGATAGTTGTGAGCCTTTATCTGGTTGTTGGGAATTGACTTTTAGGATCTCTGCTTGCTCCGGTCGGTCCCGCTTGCTCCAGCCCAAAGATTTATTATTATACATAAGTACACTGTAGCTGACTTCAGACTCACCAGAAGAGGGTGCCAGATGTCATTTTGAGTGGTTGTGAGCCACCATGTGGTTGCTGGGATTTGAACTCAGGACCTTGGGAAGAGCAGTCGGTGCTTTTACCCGCTGAGCTATCTCTCCAGCCCCTAAAAAAAATATTTTAACAGTATTTTTTTAAAAATTTAAGCTGGGTAGTGGTGGCACCCACTTTTAATCCCAGCAAAGGTGGGCTATGAGTCTGAGACCTGCCTGGTCTACAGAGTGAGTTCCAGCACAGCTAGGGCTACACAGAGAAACCTTGTTTCAAAAAACAAAACAACAACAACAGCAACAAGTTTTTTTTGTTTGTTTTTTTTTTTGTTTTGTTTTGTTTTTTTTTTTGAGACAGGGTTTCTCTGTATAGCCCTGGCTGTCCTGGAACTCACTCTGTAGACCAGGCTGGCCTCGAGCTCAGAAATCCACCTGCCTCTGCCTCCCAAACAAGTTTTTATTTATGTGAATATATGTATATGTAAGCACAATGCATGTGGATGCCTTGAGAGGTCAGGAAGGGGCATCTATGTCTCTAGAGCTAGAGTTACATACAGGTGGCTGTAAGCTGCCCGACATGGGTGCTGGAAACTGAACATGGGGGTCTCTGATAAAGCAGTAAGCACTCTTAATGGCTGAGTCATTTCTCCAGCCACCATGCCCTTCCCCCAGGTACATCTTGTGAGTATGAAAACCCCAATCCTCACCTGTTAGTAGATGCCAAATCAGGCCATATGTCATCGATATAGATAAACCATCAAGAATGCAAACCATTAAATAGACTATTGGTCAATGAAGACACCGCTCTCTTTCCATCTCTCCGTTT